>NC_043706.1:18029259-18222181 GCF_006229205.1 Suricata suricatta | reverse complement strand
AATCAAGGCTTGTTTGGTTTCTTGTTTTTTGTTTTGTTTTGTCTTTTTTTTTTTTTTTTTACATCCTGGTGTATTACAGAAAGGCCCACGGGGGAGAGAGGATGTGCAGATCAAGTCTCAGGACTCCTTATCAAAGGAGAAAGGAGAAGGAAATCTGAGGTAAGAGAATGGACCCCCTTCCCCCACCTCCACACCCCCAAGTAGGTAAGCGCCAGAACGACAGAAACGAGGGTCCCTGGCCACCAAGATCTACACTGCAGCATTTAGATAAAAACATCAGCGGCAAAATACTGCTAAAGTAATCCAACTTCTTTTGATTATTGATGTCCTACTGTTTTGTGCCTGAAACAACATACAAGATGCATCAGTCATTTATAAATTATTCATTCAGTTATTTTGGCAGCGGTGTCTTTCCATTTATCAACTGATAAATGTTCAGAAGATAAGAAGGGTAATTTTGTAGCCCCTTGACATTTACCTTTGACATGATTTTCATATTTAATAAGGGAAAAACACTAATGAAATACGTTTGACAACACCAAAGGCATCACAGATTAACACCAGCAAAATGAGCCACGGGCACCGGATCTCCCAGCCTTGGCCAGAACCTCCTAGAAACTCACCAGCTCTCTCCTGTGTCTTGCTGGACGGTTCTTAGCTGCACCTGTGTAACAGAAGGAGACACAATTGGGAATTTTGCTTTTGTTTTGTAGTTTGTTTGTTGTTTGTTGATTTGTTTGGTCTGAATCGTTTTACTCTGTGGCACAAACAGGGAGAAGGTACCATGTGTATTTTTGGTTTTCCACAGGACGCTGGTCTCAACAGTTTTATTGTCTACCATGTACCTGCCAGATATCTCGTTTTCATTGATAGGTGGATCTTCAGAAACTTAACAGAAGACCACAGGGGAAGGGAAGGAGGAATAATAGTTACAAACAGAGATGGAAGGAGGCAAACCATAAGTGACTCTTGGATACAGAGAACAAACTGAGGGTTGATGGGGGATGGGGGAGAGGGGGAAATGGGTGATGGGCACTGAAGAGGGCACTTGTTGGGATGAACACTGGGTGTTGTATGGAAGCAATGAGCCAAGGGAGTCTGCCCCAAAAAACAAGAGCACGCATTACACACTGTATGTTTGCCAATTTGACAAATTACATTTTATAAATAAATAAATAAATAAAATATATCTGCCAGGCAGATTGAACTGGTCTGTGGAGGGAGCGGTGGTTTGGTTAGGTATGCCAAAGCAACTCCCGTGAGAATTCATGCTAGTGTCTCCCCAAGATTCCTGACGAAGTTGCAGTAAAGAATCCCTTCACTACCTACCTCCCCACCACAACCAGACCTTACCGCTGCCTGCTTCTGCCCAGTCCATTCTACTGCCCTTCCCCGACCAACAATCCCTGGGTAGGGAGATCCAGAGAGAAGCAAACATAGGTTGTAGACCCTCAGGGAACGAATCTGGGATCTAGATTTGGAGCTGGACCTGCAGCCAAGTGGAGAGGGCTGCAGAAGTTGAACAGCTAGCCCCCGGCCAGTCGGAGGCCAGAAGCATTAACAATAGCGGCAATTGTCTTCATTCTGACAAGCCGGCTGGTTTATTGAAATGCTTCTCCGACGTCCAAAAGCTTCATCCACACAATTACGTAACATATGAATACTTATTAAGAGAATCGTCTAAATGGAGTCCAGAAGGGAAGTGGGGAAGACAGACAGACATTTTTATCCGGCTGTCCTCTGGGTATGAAACACCCTCTAATCCTACAGCAACCGGGATGCCAGGAAGGAAACCGAAGCACGAATTCAGAAGGATTATCTCAGAGGCGAGTTTATCAGGATCGGAAGAGTAAAGTGCATGATAGTGTTTGTAAACCATGTGATACAACTGTTAGTTTCTATTTCACTCACAAGCCTGTGATTTCCTTGAGAAAAAGGAACCAAATTGCACATCTATCAATATCCTCATAACCTAGCACAAACTCAGGCAGTCAAGAGGCATTTAATAAGTATATGTTTTACATAGTTAGCATTTACTGAGGGCTTGCCACCTGCCAGGCACTGTATTAGACACTTGGAATGAATTATTTCATTCCATCAGCCTTACAATGCTACTAAGATTAGTTCTCAACACTGAAAAGCACTGAGAACTAGGGAAATGACAGCACCTGGGTGGTTCAGTCAGTTAAGCATCCAACTCTTTTTTTTTTTAATGTTTATTTGTTTTTGAGAGAGAGAGAGCATGAGCGGGGAAGAGGCAGAGACAGAGGGAGACACAGAATCTGAAACAGGCTCCAGGCTCTGAGCTGTCAGCACAGAGTCCAAGGCAGGGCTCGAACCCACAAACTGTGAGATCATGACCTGAGCCGAAGTCAGACGTTTAACCAACTGAGCCACCCAAGCGCCCCAAGCATCCAGCTCTTGATTTGGGGCCAGGTCACGATCTCACAGTTTGTGATTTCAACCCCCACATCCGTCTCTGTGCTGTCGGCTTGGGATTCTTTCTGTCTCCCTCTCTCTCTATCCCTCACCCCTACATGTGCTCTTTCTCTCCCTCCCAAAATAAATAAATAAACATTTAAGAAAAAAAAAACAAGAAAGATTAGGGAAATGA
Organism: Suricata suricatta; assembly: GCF_006229205.1. Lineage (NCBI taxonomy): Eukaryota > Metazoa > Chordata > Mammalia > Carnivora > Herpestidae > Suricata > Suricata suricatta. Next base: position 18,219,567 of record NC_043706.1, on the reverse strand, counting down.
AATAGAGCACAATGTAATTTTCCTAGGGTCACATAGTAGGAAGTGAGTGACAAAGCTAAGATGAGATCACAATCTGATGCCACAATCACACATACCACATCTTGGGGTAAACATATAAAATGAGAAAGGAGAAGGAAGGTGCTGGGTCAAAGGAGAACCAGGACAAAGCTGGCTTGATTCTGCCTCTGGGCTAGAGCTCATTCAGTTCTTGACATATTATCGTACCAAGGATCCCAAATACAGCTTTCTGAAAGTATTTAGAAAATGAAATGCACAATTCAGAACTTGGACTTTGTTTTTTATGATAACAGGGGCAAAAAAAAAAAAACAACCCAAAAGCAATAAACAGAATGAAAGGCATGAAGGAAACAATTCTAAATTCTTTCTTTGATAAACCTTTACCATAACTCTAAACAACTTCTTTAACTAAATAATAAATGCTTACCTGCAATGTATTGAAAAGAGATACCGAATGTTGTGAGGGTCAAGCTCTTGAGAGCGAATACCCCTGACTACAGATCTCAAGCAAAGCCAACAGGGCCCACTTCTCCAAAGTGAATAGCAGAGTCTGAAAAATGAACAAACCACATGTATCAGTTAGCAATTGCCGTGTAACATACTACCACAAAACTCCGTGGCTTTAACCTTCATCACTTACTGCCTCGCAGTTTCTGCAGGTCAGAATTTGGGCAAAGTCTTCGCTGATTTCTCTACTTCAAGACCCTTCAAAGTTGAAAGCGAGGTGTCGGCCAGGGCTGCAGTAATCTCAAGTCTCAACTGGGATAGAAGCCGCTTCCAAGCTCATTTACGTGGCTGAGGGCTTTAGATTGAGGGCCTCAGTCCCTTGCTGGATGTTGGCCGGAGGCCCCTCTCAGTTCCTTGCCATCTGGGCCTTCCATAAGCAGCTCACAACATGGCACCTTGCTTCATCAAAACAAGAAAACAAGAACCAGAGCAAGAGAAAGTGTGTGAGCAGGATGGAAGACGCCATGTTTAAAACCTACTCTTGGAATTGCATTCACTAATCTTGCCATAGATGGAAGTCACTAGGTCCAGCCCACACTCAGTGGAGGGGATTACACAAGGGCGTGAACTCCAGGAGGTGAGGACAGATGGGGCCATCTTTGAAAGCCATCTGTCTCACCTTGTTTGAAACTAAAGGAACAGGTACATGTACTAGCAATGGGAAATTCCTTGGAACCACTTAACACAAAGTCATGAAAAGCAGGGAATATGGGGGATAAAAAGAGAATTAAATAAGTTATAGCTGTACAAAGTATTCTGTATTCAGCAAATGTGATCAATTGTATTAATGGCTCCAATTCTGAGGTGCCGTATCCACTCTCATTTTCATGTGAACTTTCAGTTCCTGTCACTAAAGAGGTACAAACTATTTTCCCATCCTTTAAATCTTGACTTAGCTGTGTTGATTTGTTTGGGCCAATAGGATAAGGCAAATGTGATGTTTCCATTCCAAGACAAGTCCTTAAGAATCCTGTGTATTTCCTGTTGCCCTCTTACACCTCTGCTATTCCTATGAGAAGGACAAACCCAGACCAGCATGCTGGTCTCAGGAAGTGGGTAAAATAGAGAGCTATAGCATTCCTAGCCCACCCTAACTTAGGCAACCTCCAACCAGACACAAATTTATGAATGAGCCGGGGTTCAAAATTCTCATGACGGCTAATACATGGCTGTCTTAAGCTACTAGGTTCGGAGTAACCTGTTGTGCTGGAGTAATGCAGTCACATCACATGAAAAAGAAGGGAATAGCTGGATAAAGAGCAGTTCTTTGCTAACAATCTCAGCTGGTCTGGGTGAAGTAAATGAAAAAATCCAAAAAAATAATCTACAAGAATAAGTAGAAGCCCTGCAAGAATGAATCATGGTTTTGTCTTCTCTACAACTGGTCCAAGAAAAATGTGTTTTCTTTAAGAGAAGAAAAAGAAGGAGGAGGAGGAGGAGGAGGAGGAGGAGGAGGAGGAGAACAACAACAACAACAACCAGCAGCAGGAGGAGGAAAAGGAGGAAGAGGAGGAAGAAGAGAGGAGGAGGAAGAGGAGAAGGGAGGAGGAGGAGAAGAGGTCATTCTAAAAAAAAAAAAATGAGCTAGCACAAAATACCAAAACATATAGCATAAGAGAAAGGAGGAGAAATGACAAGTGAAATAACATACCATCAAAAACTATTGCCATAAAGCAGATGAAAACTGTAAATAACACATTAGCCTAAATTTTGAAAGGAGAATGAATCAATTGGCCTGCAAGAACTCAAGTAAGATGCAAGAGATCAGGAAAGATACAGGGAATTAACATAAATGGACACATAAGCTTGAAGAGCTAAGGACAAAAGCAGGACAAACAAAAGAGAAAAGGCAAACAAATTAAGATGGAATGAAACAGTTTCAATATATTAGAGAGGAAATAGTTGTCAAGGAAAACATCAGATTTGCATTAAGTTTGTCTCTGTGGAAAAGACGTAAAGTATAAAACAGAAAAAAAGAAAGACCTAATTCAAGAAGAGTTTCCAAAAATACAAAGACTTGAACCTATAGAATGTAAAAGCATAATGCATCAGGGGAAAATCGATGGAAATATCAACATATTCTCTTTGAGAAAAGTTCCTAAGCTTCAAAGACATAGAAAGAATAACTTAGGAATCCAGAAAAAACATCAAGATATTTATTAAGAAAAAAAATGCTAGTCTCAAAATATAGAACGATCCAATGCTAGAAGATAAAAGAACAACACCTAGAAGAGCTTTAAGAAAGAAAATGTGACTGAAGAATCTTATACCCAGATAAACTGTCATTCAAGTATAAAAGCAACACTTTTACACATACAAGAAGATACAGACTTTAGATCCCAGTAGCTCTTATAAAGAAACTACCAGAGGGAAGCACCTGGGTGGGTCAGTTGTTTGAGCATCCAATTCTTTTATTTCTGCTCAGGTCATGATCTTATAGTTTGTGAGATCGAGTCCTGCATCAGGCTCCATGCTGACAGCATGGAGCCTGTTTGGGATTCTTTCTCTCTGCCCCTCCTGTTCTCTCTCTCTCAAAATAAGTAAAATAACCTTTTAAAGAAAATTGGGTGAAAGGAGGTAGGGATACACACACATGCGCACACACACAGTGGAACATTAATAGCCATGAAAAAGAAGGAAACACTGCCATTTGCAACAACATAGATGAACCTGGAGGACATGATGCTAAATGAAATAAGCCAAACACAGAAAGACAAAAACCATATGATCCCACTTACACATGGAAGCTCAAAAAACGAAAACAAAAACTCTTAGAAGCAGAGTGGAATATTGATTACTGGGGCAGGGAGGGGGAGAAAGTAAAGATGCTGGTCAAAGAGTACAAAGTTGCATTTATGTAGGATAAATAAGTCTACAGATCTAATATACAGGAAGGATTACTTAAGAATGGGGTTCTGAGGGGCTTCTGGGTGGCTCAGTCAGTTAAGCATCTGACTTTGACTCAGGTCATGATTTCGTGGTTCACGAGTTCGAGCACCATGTTGGACTCTGTGCTGACAGCTCAGAGCCTGGAGTTTGTTCAGATTCCTTGTGTCTCCCTCTCTCTCTGACCCTCCCCTGCTCATTCTCTCTCTCTCGCTGTCTCTCATTGTGTTGTACACCTTAAATATATACCATTTTTATTTTACAAAATTAACTTCAGTTGCTCATAGTATGGAGTTGATAGATACTTTCTTAAGCTTATTGTTATTAAAATAATTGTTAGAACACAATTTAAAACTTTTAAATTTTTTAGAAGAAACAAAGAAAATAGAGAACATATTGAAAGAAGAACTAAGAACAAAGAACAAGGCATAATATGAGACCTGAGAGATAAAATTCATCCTAAAACAAAACAAAGCAAAAACCCCAATCATCTGAAAATTTGTAACTCTCTATGAAACAAACTGAGTCAACAATAAGATAAAAATTGAAATTATAGAATATCCAAGAAATTATAGAAATCATAATTTAATATTTATTAAATATTGCCTAAGAATATTGTCAAAGAAATGTATCAATCACATGGAAACACCAAAGCAGTTACACTAAAGACAGGAACAAAATAAGAACATCCTCATCGCCACCATTATTTAACATTGTTCTGCAAGTGCCAACCACTGAATTTATTATATACAGATGATATTTACCTAAAAATTATAAGAGAAACTATTGGAAAACTACACTGACAAAAACTGCTAACCTTCGTATAAAAACAAACAACTATATTTCCTAGGTCTTGCTTACCTACGAGACTCATTCAGCAAAATCAAGAAATAACAGTTACCGGAGCACCTGGGTGGCTCAGTCGGTTGAGTGGCTGACTTTGGTTCAGGTCATGATCTCACAGTTCGTGAGCTCAGAGCCTGGAGCCTGCTTAGATTCTGCATCTCCCTCTTTCTCTGTCCCTCCCTGCTTGCACCCTGTCTCTCTGTCACTCTCTCAAAAATAAATAAACATTAAAATTTTTAAAAGAAAAGATAAAGAAAGAAAGAAAGAAAGAAAGAAAAAGAAAGGAAGGAAGGAAGAAAGGAAAAAAGAAAGAAAGAAAGGACAATTACAGGCACATGGGGTAGAACTACTCTCCAATATCAAGAGTTGTGCAATTAATTTTCTCAAATCAGAATGCGATAATATTTCACTTTTCTCGCTTTTCATTGATATTACCAGCTGTTTTCTGCTCTGAGGTTTTATTTGTCTTGGAATGTTATATAATGATACATTTTTCAGAAACCAAAGTTTCTTCTTCAGAAATGTGACATCTTTACGATACATGTTAAGATTTCTGCAGACGGGTCTTAGGACAAAGTTTATGTTCCTACAATGAAATCAAAATTCAAGGTTACATTCTTTATGAAACTATTTATATAAAGATATAAATATTTTTTTCTCTTTCTACCTTCCAATCTATTAATTCCATGTTCTTGAGAAAACCCCTTAGCCCTTAACCTTGGTATCGGTCACATACTGATGAGAGGGTAGATGGCATGCTGCCTTTTCATTTCTATGGCCAAGTTCAAGACCAAATAAATATGGATCCAATCCACCCCAAGACAGTTTCCCTAAAACATGGGAAGTAACAAGGTGACCATTCTGTGAATCTAATTAGGAGATATGTTTTCAGCCTATGCTTGTAAAAAGAATATGTACCATCTTCGGAAACTGAGAGAGAAAGGAATTTATGCTACTGTGGTTAAAATTGGTGGGGGTGGGGGACAGTTATTACTGTCATTACTTTATATTTGAGCAATGAGGAGTGTTTGGATCTAACTTAGGGCTATTTATCTACTCCCTTGTTAATGGGAGCTATCTCTACAACAAGAATATTTATAGTTGTTTTATTTGTAAAGGTTTCAAACTGGAAACAAGTGAAAAGTCCACTAACAGTGGAATGGATACAGCTGTATTTCTTGAATCTGATACATGAATGTATTTTATAGATCTGCTAGATGGTTGAAAGTAGTTACATGTCATCCTGTGGAGGAACGAGGTAGAGTGAGAAGGTAAATAGTCCAAGTACCTCGAAATGGCTCCAGGGACAAGAAAAAGACACTGCCGTCATCTGAGCTAAGGGAAAACCAGATAGCATTTGGATGGACACACCCCACCATCATATAGAAAAAGCCTTTAAATCCAAGAGAAAGAATTCAGATGAGCGAAAAAGCAACTTTCTAATCAAGCTCAGGTATCGAACCGGGACTACCTAACAAGGGTTGCGGCTAAGGTTCCCTGGAAAAGGCACCAAGCTGTGTTTATTTCTTTAAAATTTTCCTCCATTGATGTCACTTTAAACCAGGCTTGGTGACACTGATTGCTTAGGGACTTTATTAAAAGTTTCTGGTTTCATGGCAAGAACAAGACGGAATTGCCCACCTTACCTAACCAAAGTCAACTTTCCAGCTGGGGACAGGTTACGAAGTTCCTGAACTTAATCTAGTAATGTGTCAAATGTGATGAGAACGTATGGAGTTGTATTGCAGACTACAGAATGGGGCATAACAGACGAGTGCTCCCTTCTTTCATTTAATAACGTTATCCCGTTGACCTCTAAAATGCAGAATGAGAAGGAAGGCGCTCTCCGAAGGTCTCTCTGGTTCTTTTCTCTCCCCTCCCATTCATTCCCTCTTACCTGGTGAGTCATAGCATCCAAGCGTATTTAATGACAGTTACTTTCATGATAAGTCTGTATTCCGTGAACGGAAAACAAACATGAAAGTTGACTCCGTGAAGCAAAACCTGAAAAGTGACAGTGAGAACACAAATTATTGTAGTGCTCCCTGGTGAGCACACACTTCTGAATGAACCAAAGCACGTGGATTAATGCTGGGCTACACTAAGTGCTCAGCATAGTAGGGTATATCTCTTTTCTTGTGACCCTTCCCCAGCCGAGTTCAAGTATGTAAAATCATATCACTCTCCCTCAATAAGAAAAGCTAATATATGTCTATCTCACTTACAGTAGTCACTGAGTTTAAAAAATTAAGACCTGCACCTTAAGTTATAAGCTTTCAGCTTCTAAAAATTACCTCCGCCTGCTTGAATGAACTATAATATAGAGTCAGAATTTTCCAATATTAAAGGTATGGAAATGATCCAGTTTTTACCAATCCTAGTTTAAATGTATTATTCTTTTCCTGAAGCAGCCAAATGAAAGAACATCTCCTATCTAATTATTACCAGCCACGCTTAATAAGACGACCCCGAATTTGTGTTTCATTGCTTCAAACTTTTCTTGGCACATAATTTTCATTGCACGGGTGAAATACCTCTAGGTGCATCAAGAGCTTACCTTACTCGTAAAATATGTCCGCTTTCAAAGGACTTGTTTTGTTTTATTTATCCCAAATGAAATTTATCATCTTCTCCCCATTATCTGCTTCTGAAAACTTCTGTATTTCTACCCTGATGCCACTCGCCTTTCAGCTACTTAGGTTACTTCTTGACTCGTCTCTTTTATTGCGTTACAGGAGCAGTGAGCTGTCAAGTCCAGCTGATTCTACCAATGAAAAAGGCATACATCCAACTCTTACCTTTTCCTGCCAAAGAGCCACCTTGGACTTTCATCACCTCTGGCTCGTCCCATTCACAATAGTCGTTTCTAAGAATTCTCTTCCAGTCTTTACACCTCTGATTCATTGCACTACCTTCACATGACAATTACCATAGCACAACACTGAATAAATTATTCCTTTTGTGTTCATTTGCTCAAGACACTTTAGGGACACCAGTGTTTGCTCCCTAAAACAGTTTAATGGCACCTAAAGAGATATGTAAGGCCCACAATTAGCCAACCTTATTCTATACTTCCAGACTTTTTGCCATACCACCTTTGTCTCACACTACGGTTGCATCCAGTGAAACTGCCCAAAATGGCAAAACCACACAGGGCTTCCCTTCTCCGTACACTGCTCTTCCTAGAGCTTCTGTATATCTGTCCTTTCTCTTCTACCTTCCCTCAGTAGTTAAAATCTCAGAAATGCTTTAAATTCCAATAGAAGTGTGGTGATGGAATGTCTAATCTCTAGAGTTATAAATAACTTTGTCTTCCTTTGAGCTGCCATCCCACATTGAATTTCTCTTTTCAGACTTAATGATGCATTAAGGTTATTGATATGCATGGTTATATTTTTCTGTTGTACCCAGAGATACTCCTCAGAGTCAAGGTTGGCCCACTGAAAGATAATTCTCCGTGAATTGTATGTTTCTGCAAGCAGACAGTGCATCTGTTTTAGACAATCTTTCCAAGCATATTTGCAGAGTGAACAGTCATGGAAGATAGCTGTGGTATCTCCCTTCAGGGCACAGGTCAGGCATGCTTAATTCTTTTAATAAAAGATTCAGGTCCTGAGTTCCAAGTTTGTTTTTTGTAACACACTCCACTGTATGTACAGATGTGATCCAGCCCTTTTCATATTGTCCTTGGGGACTTGAGACTCAGCAGACCAGCACAAATGCTGATTCTTGGGCTACTATTCTTGCTGTGAAAAATGAAGTCCTCTGTATCTCCCCCAAGAGTCTCATGTCTTCTGCCAGCATTCATGAATCTATGGTAGACTCTGGCAGACCAACTCTATAAAGTGCTTCCCAAGGTCCCCATCTCCTCATATGAATGTGCTATGATGTCCTCTCCCCTTGAGTATGGGTAAGAGTGTAATTTGCTTTTAATCAGTAGCATGCAGCAAAAGTGACAAGAATTTATGGGATTATGTGTACATAATCATATTACATATATTTGTAATATCTGTGTTACAAGGAGACTCTCCTCCTTGGTGGCCTTGAGGAAGCAAATCACTATGTTGTGAAGGTTCATGGAGTTACTGACTGAAGGCAGCCTCCAGCTGAGAACTAGCAAGAACTGGGGTCCTTGGTCCACAGACTGTAGGAAACTGAATGCTACAAACAATTATGTGGGCTTTGAAGCTTTTCTAGTCAAGCTTCAGAGAATAACAGTCCTTGCAGAGGACCCAGTGAGGCCATGCCTAAACTGTGACCTCAGAATCTGTGAAATAGTAGATGTGTCTTGTTTTAAGCTGCTAGTTCTAGGGTACTGAGCCATTGATAATTAATACAAGGACAATTTGATAGCTTGAAAATAGGGGAAAATCTCAGATCCCTCACAGTTCTTGACTGTTTTGTCAACAAAGATTGGAGGCTGACAGGCATGTGACTTTCTGAAAGCAGGCCATGTGGGAAAATTGATAGGAATTGAGGAAAGTCCATGGAAATCCATAAACAATGTACAGTGTCACTTCCTTCACTGTAAAGCAATTGGATTAACTTTTGGCAAAACTCAGCAGTCTGGTGTGCAGTGACAACTCTGCCTCAAAGAACATGGGGTTCTTTGGTTTTCTGCACAGTGTGAGACAGTGGATGTATTGGCCAGATGCGTGGCTCCTCATGCAATAAGTAGTCCTCTACTTTATTGTCTGTTAATAAGGAAGAAAAGTTTCTAACCTCCCAACCCTGTAGTTGTAGGTCAAATCTCAAGAAGCAGACTCAAAGACAATCAGCTGGACAGCGTCCTAGGTATTACTAACTCTTCTCTGGAAACGGGGGATTCTTCACCAATCTGGCTGTCAGCCTCAAGATTCATTCTGGTGAGGACAGAAGGTGATGACTTCTCTTAGGAAACAGTTTCAGAGACACCCACTTATACTGCATATAGAAGGAGTGAAATTTGCAACTACCGTGGGGAGAAATCCATAGCATCGTGATCAAAACTGAGCTGTGGCAGTTATCTTGTTGAGGGAAATTTTATTCCTCGTCTCATTGCCTAAAGCAAAGTTGATGGTCAATGGAACCCTAAGGCATGGGCTTGGTTCACAGATAGATGAGCTAAGTTGTGCCCACTGGGCTGCTATCGCTGTCCAGCCTTAATGACAGCGATGCAAAACAAAAAATGCACACACTTGCTCAGTCAGTTGGCATAATAGCTCAAGTCCATTCTCATAATTCTGACTACTATTCCCCTTGATAAACTATGTTTTATTGTCACTAACTCTTAAATGGGAGCCAGCAGTCTAATACTTTGGTCTGTCACTTGGAAACTACAAGACCGATTAAAGACACTCTTATGTAGGGCCATGAAATGTCAAAACAAATCATGCACCTAATGGAACCATCTGGGTCACTCATGTAGATGCCATGTAAGGGCCTATTCTCTGATAAAACCACTGAAATCAAGTCACTGACTAAGTCTGCACTGCCCAGATTGTCACCATTGCTGCCTGGATTCATCCTGATACTGGACATGGCAATTTATCCACCATCTTATACTGGGAAACAACAAAAGGACCTCATCTTCTTTGAGGCAGAGTTATCACCGTACAACAGACTTGCCTTTGGCCAAAAGTCGGCCCAATTGTGAAGGGCTTAAGTGGAATCTCACTGCTGTTGACACTTAATGGTTTATGGTGTTACTTTTCAGCAGGATCTGGCCACAGCATTTTGGTCTTTAAAAACTAAACTGAGTCATGCTTTCAATTCTCTGGATCATTTGCATGTTGATACTGTTGTGCCTTTATCTCCAAAGCCACTCAATAATGGGCAAATAGTCAGTCAAGATATATGAGGCATTACTAAAAATAATAGAGCAAACATTCAGTAACTCGTGGAGTTGACAGCTGAGTGTGGTCATAGGAGGAGACCCTCAAAGAGAGCCCTGCAAAACAACTGCCAGCCCAGAGTGACCATGGGCACACCCAAGGTTGAGCTTAGGGAGGTACAATACCAGAGAGATAATACTGCAGGAGAAATAATCTCCACAAAAATATTTCAGCCAATCACTAAAAAGTAGCAAGCAAAAAACAATAACAAGTTCCAAGGTCAGGACGGGGCCATTGGTACTAAGAGGTACTACAGGGTATTATCTAAAATTCCCAGTTTCCAATAAAAAGTTACAAGATTTGCAAAGAAACGCTAGAGTGTGACCCATACACCAAGGAAAAGGCAGACAACACAGACTGTGAGTAGCCAGATACTAAATTTAACCAAAAAACGTCTCTAGTGGAATTGTTATAAATAAGTTCAACAGTCTAAAAGAAAACAATATTAAAGAAATAAAGACGGGCATAATCATAATAGACAAAGTCACATCTGGTACAGAATATCAATAAAAAGATAAAAATTATAAAACTAATCAAATGGAAATTCTGGAGTTGAAAAGTACAACTGCAGAAATTAAAAATTCATAAAGGGACTCACAAGAATATTTGAATGGCAAAATAAGTTGCAAACCTAAAGATAGATCAATAGAGACTATGCAGTCCAAAAGGTAGAGTAAAATAAGAATAAAGAAAATGCAGTGCAAGGCATTATAAAGTGTACCTGCATGTGCATAATGGAAGTACTAGAAAGAAAAGATATGGAAAAAAGTGGCAGAAAAATATTTGAGGAAACAGTAGCTGAAAACATCTCAAATATACTGAAAAACAATACTCCAGACATGCAGAAACTCCACAAACTCTAAGTAGGATAAACACAAAGAGATCGATAAACAAACTCATCAAAGTAAAAACACTGAAAGTCAAAGACCAGGATAAACTTTTACAGCAGTAAGAGATAAACAACCCATTTTTACAAGTGAACCCCAGTAAGATTATGAATTTATCAGCAAAAACAATGGAGACTAAAAGGTAGTAGGATAACATATTCAAAGTGTCCAAAGAAAAAAACTGCCAATCAAAATATCTTATATCTTATATCCAACAAAGCAATCTTTTATTTTAATGTTTTTATTTATTTTTGAGAGAAAGAGCACAAGCAGGGGAAGTGCAGAGAGAAAGGGGGACAGAAGATCCAAAGTGGATGATCCTGATGCAGGGTTCAAACTCACAAACCATGAGATCATGACCTGAGCAGAAGTCAGCCACTCAGCTAACTGAGCCACCCAAGAATCCTCCAGCAAAGCTATCTTTTTTTTTTATAGTTTATTGTCAGTTCGTTTCCATAAAACACCCAATGTGCATCCCCACAAATGCCCTCCTCCATGCCTACCATCCCCCTTCCCTTTCTCCTTCTTCTTTCAGCCCTCAGTTTGTTTTCAGTATTCAAGAGTCTTTCATGGTTTGCCTCCCTCCCTCTCCTTAACTATTTCCCCCTAACCCTCCCCCATGGTCCTCTGTTAAGTTTCTCTTGTTACACTTATGAGTGAAAACATATGGTATCTTTCCTACTCTGTCTGACTTATTCACTTAGCATCTTTATATAGTGAAAACAGGGGCACATGGATGGCTCAGTTGGTTAAGCATCCAACTCTTGGTTTTGACTCAGGTCAGGATCTCACAGTTCATGAGTTCGAGCCCCCTTTTGGGCTCTGCACTGTTAGTGGTGCAGACCCTCCTTGGGGCTTTCCCTCTTTCCTTCTCACTCTGCTCCTACCCCACTCACACACACTCTCTCTTTCAAAATAAATAAACAAAAACTTAAAAAAGAAAAAGTAAAAGTAAAATAAAGACTTTTGCAGACAAACAACAAAGAGAATTTGTTGCTAGCAAATTGGCCTTGTATGAAATAAATACTAAAGGAAGTTACTCAGGCTGAAGTGACCTCAGACAGTAATTAGCATTCACACCAAATAATCAACAAGTACTGGTTAAGGTATTTATGTAACAATAAAAGGCTATTTAAATACATATTCTTCTTTCTTCTCTTATTTAAAAATCAGTTGTATAAAATAATGTGTATATAATATACTGTTGGTCCTATAACATATACATATGTAGTATAATTGCTAAAAAGCAAAGGATGTGGATAAGAGCAAAACTGTACTAGGCTAAGGAAATGACTCCATATGGTAAATCTGGAAGATCAAGTAAAGAGAATCAGGAATGATAAATACAAAGATTAAAGAAAGCAATAAATATGGATTCTCTTTTTTCTCTTAGCTTCTTTGAAAGATAAAATTGTATAAAAGTATTAATTACAATATTGTCTTTTTTGTAATATTTATAGATTTAATATGTATAACAATAATACCACAAAAAGGGGGAAAAGGAAAAGAGATTTTATATATAGCAATAATATCACAAAAAGGGGTATAAGCAATAACATTTTTATATATCTCTTGAAATGTTAGTATAAATCTGAAGCTGATTCTGATAATTAAGATGTATATGGTTAGCTCTCGAGAAAATGCTAAGAAAATAACTCAAAAGTATATAGTGAAGAAAATCATTAAATAAATTAAAATGCTACTTCAAATAATATTCACTTAATGTGAAATAAAGCAATAAGAGAAACAGAGGAACAAAAAAGAAATGAATCACATAAAAATGAAAAGTAAAAGTGTAGACATAAATTCAGCTGTTATTGAAAATAATATTAAATGTCAATAGAATAGAGGCGCCTGGGTGGCTCAGTCGGCTGAGCGTCTGACTTCAGCTCAGGTCATGATCTCATGGTTTATGAGTTCGAGCCCCACAGTGAGCTCTGTGCTGACAGCTCAGAGCCTGGGGCCTGCTTCATATTCTGTGTTTCTCTCTCTCTCTGCCTCTCCCCTGTTCACACTCTGTCTTTCTCTCTCTCAAAAACAGACATTAAAAATCTTTAATAAATAAATAAATGTAACTAGATTAAACAATCCAATCAAAAGGCAGAGACTGCCAGATTGGAGAAAAATATATGATCCAAATATATGCTGTCTTCAAGAGACATACTTTAGTTTCAAAGACACAGAGATATTGAAAGCAAAAGGATATTAAATGATGTCCTGTGCAAACAATAACCACAAGAAAGATGATGTGCCTATACTACTGCAAGACAAAATAGACTGTAAACCAAAATAAAAGTAATTAGAGATAAAGAAGGACATTTTATAATGATAAAAGGGCCAGGCCATCTGGAAAACATGATAATTATAAACATATATGCATCTAATAACACAGCACAAAACACATAATACAAAACTGACAGAAATAAAGGGAGAAACAGATAATTCAACTGGATAGCCACATGCAGAAGAATAAAGGTGTTTCTTTTTCTTAAGTTTCTTTTATGTTTATTTATTTTTGATAGAGAGAGAGAGAACATGCACAAGTAGGGAAAGGGCAGAGAGAAGGAGAGACAGAATCCAAAGCAAGATCTGCACCATCAGTGCAGAACCCGGTGAGGAGTTTGAACCCACAATCAGTAAGATTGTGACCTTAGCCGAGATCAAGAGTCAGATTCTTAACCGTTGTGCCACCCAGGCTCCCCAAGACATTTCTTTAAGGGGAGATGTACAAAAGGTTAATAAGCATTATTTGTCATAGCATTAAAAGAAGGCAAATCAAAACTACAATGAGACACCACTCCATCCCCACTAGGGTGGCTAAGAATCAAAAAATTAGTAACAAGAGGTGGTGAAAGTGTGGAGAAATAATAACCCTCATCTCTTGCTAATGAGAATATAAAATCATGCCATAGCATGTTGGAAAACATTCTGGCAGTTCCACAAAAGATTAATCATAGAGTTATTACACTCTTGTATATATACCCAAGAAAAATGGAAACCTATGTCCACACAAAAACTTGTGCATGAGTTTTTATAGTGGCATTATTCATAGGAGCCAAAGACAGAAATAACCCAATTATCTGTCAAATGGTGAAGGGATAAACAAAATGTGATATATCCATATAATGAATTGTTTGGCCATAAAAAAGAATAAAATACTGATACATGCTACAGCAAGGTTGAACCTTCAAAACATGATGCTAAGTGAAAGAAGGTTTTTTTTTAACATTTATTTATTTTTGAGAGAGAGACAGAGCACGAGTGGGGGAGGGGCAGAGAGAGAAGGAGATACAGAATCCCAAGCAGGCTCCAGGCTCTGAGCTGTCAGCACAGAGCCCAAAGTGGGGCTCGAACCCACAAACCATGAGATTATGACCTGAGCTGAAGTCAGATGCTTAACCAACTGAGCCATTAAGTCTATCAGAAGCAGTAAGGCATGGCTATAGCTTCCTGTCCCGCCTGCACAAAACACCTGGCCCTGTTTCCAGGTGCCCCAAAAGAAGTTTTTGACAAATGACTACATCTTATATGATTACATAAAAATAAAATATCCAGAATATGAAAACCTATAGAGACAGAAAGTACACTAATGGTTGTTTTGGGCTGGAAGCTAAGATGGGTGGGGCTGATTTGGGGCTGAGAATGGCCAGGGGATATAGAATTTATTTTTTAAGGTGATGAAAGTGTTCCAAAACTGACTATGTTGATGGTTGCACATATCTGTGAATATACTGAAAACCAGCAAATTGTAAATCCTAAATAAGTGAATTGTATGGTATGTGAATTATATCTCAATAAAACTGTTTTTATAAATTCATCAATAAATAATTTATCTGACTCAGCATCCACAGAGCTTAGTGAGACAGTTTGGTCACTGAGTAGAGCGGCTGGCCTCATAAAAGCTCATCTCTTAGATGTTTCCTGAGCAATGGGCAGGATGAGAAGTATAGAATATTATATAGATCTATCTTGAAAATTCAAGATTTGAGCACAACAGTTCCTGGATAGGGTATTTTTTTTTCTTTCCCTTAAAGGCAATCTCAGTCTTGCCTGCTTCCTACACTTTCTAGGGAGCAGCCCAGCCAAAATGAAGGATCAAAATTCCAACGTAATTCTCTCCACCTATAAATCAAAGTATAATGACCACCTGTTTACAAGTCCCTCTAAGGTGGTCCACACAAGTCTAAGTGGGATCCCCAATATGTCCCTGTATATATGTATTTAAAATATATATTTTTTTAATGATCTCTACACCCAACACAGAGCTCAAACTCACAAACTCCAGGATCAAGAGTCACATGCTCCTCCCACTGAGCCAGCCAGGCACCCCAAAGTCTCTGTTCATTTTATTAAAATGCCCCTGCCTGTTTCACACTTGACTTTGCCAGAAAAAAAAAAATGTAAGGGATGCATGAATAAAGGTGGAGTTACATTTCATGGAATGGAATGCACCAATTTTGTGGACGCATAAGTTGACCAATGACCTCAATACCTGGCAGGGAACCACTTGTCTTACCTTGGGAGGTAAGGGGGAGAGGGCTATTAATGATCTTTGTCTTTCGGAAATGTGCTGGAACCTTCTTTTCTAAAGACCAGCCAGTGTAAGTCTCCCCAGCTATTGTAAGCTCCCTAAATTTAAATGACTGCTGGGCTTGGTCATCTCTCTGCTGGCTCTGGTCCATCTCCAAAATTGGGTCACCATTTCTCTTGACTTTACCTTTAATTGTATCAGAAGCAGTAAGGCATGGCTATAGCTTCCTGTCCTGCCTACACAAAACACCTGGCCCTGTTTCCAGATGTCTTTCCAGCTCCTATTACCATTGCCATTGATCAGTCATTCTAAGCGACAAACAAATGACATGTGGCTAGTGATGGGGACAAACAGGACAAATTGGATTTACTGCCATCAGACAGTTGCTCCAAAAATAATACTAAACTCCATTATTTGAGCCAAACTAAGGCCAACAGCTAGAGGACAGTCCACCTGTACCCCAAAACTGATAGAAATCCAACTAGGAGTCCCCCAAATTGTAAACAACACTTTATTTCCAGGGATATCATATGTGGAAGCCATCATTAACTTGCCTCCCTACTGAACACATGAGTACTTGCATCAAAGCTGTGTGACTTTGAAGGGAGGTTCTCAGAAATCTCCAGGGAGAGAGGGAGAGAGAGAGAGAGAGAGAGAGAGAGAGAGAGAGAGAGAGAGAAAGAAAGAAAGGACGGAAGGAAGAAAGAAAGGAAGGAAGGAAGGAAGAAAGAAAAAAGGAAGGAAGGAAGAAAAAAGGAAGGAAGGAAGAAAGGAAGAGAAAGAAAGAAAGATTTCGAAAGAAAGGAGAGAAGGAGGGAGGAAGGAAGGAAAAATGAAAGGAAAGAAAAAAGAGAAGAGAAGAGAAGGGAAGGGAAGGGAAGAGAAGAGAAGAGAAGAGAAGAGAAGAGAAGAGAAGAGAAGAGAAGAGAAGAGAAGAGAAGAGAAGAGAAGAGAGGAGGGAAAGGAAAGAGGAAAGGAAAGGAAAGGAACCTTGAGGTGCTTAAGGAAATGCCATCGGTAAATTATGGAACTTTCATTTTAAATGAATGTAGAGATGCCTTCTAATGAGTCTACCAGAGGATTATTCAGAAGAGCCCTCCAGCAGAGGAAAAATCGACCTGTTATTTATGCTCACCCTTCAGGCAGTATCCCTTATGACAAGATCATCCAATTAGGAAAGGTGATACAAATTTTGGCCGAAGTGTTTACCATTATCACCTTAGCCCTGAAAGCCATTCAGGTCAGCAACACTCAGACTAATGTTGTCACGGATGACAGAACTGCCAACGGCCTTCTCCCTGCAGGCAAGGGGAAGTCTGTGCAACCACTGATACATCCGGCTTACCTGGATTAATGCCTTGGGTGGAGGAGAAAAGCCAATATGGGAAGTCAAGGAGAAAACTATCTGGTTTTCCAACGTAGATCTTGATGATGTCTTGGGATTTGTTTGGCTCCTTGAACCTGGGACCTTTAAGGTCACGATTGGTCAATATGACAGGCTGGCCTAATCCTCCTGTCTGGAAGGCCTGTTGAAAGAGCAGAGTTCTGTTGAAAACAATGTCAATTAAATGCTGTATGAGACAAATCAAAAGGATTTGGTCCCAGCCTCTATTGGTCAGATTTATCAGTGTGGCAGATGGAGCGGATAAATTTGCCAGAAGCCAGGATGGTATAGAAACAAGGAGTGGAAATTGTTAAAAAACAGTTTTCTATGGGTCCTGCACATAACTGTATTTGTTGCAGGATGTTTGTATAGTGAACAATTTTGGCAGATAGGGATGGTGTCTCCCTTTGGAGCAAAGGGCAGGCTTGCTTACCATCCAGGAGAAGAAGGCATCTCCTTCCAGGACCAAGGACGGTGATGCTTATCACTCATTGAAAGAGATTCTAGTTCCCTCGGCTCAGTGCTCCAGAATGCAACCTACTATATATGCAGGGTCACTAGGTCTTCTTCATGTGGCCCTGTGAGAACTGGGGTTCAGGGAATAAATGCAAATTCCTTGTGTTGCTATCACTATGACTAATAAAATCATTGGTTTCTGATGGAAGAATCTCATGTTTTCTGCCAACATCTATGCAATTCTGGCAGGCCAGACTTTACAGTAAAGAGTTTGTTTACTGGCCCTTTATAATTCTTGACTGTGCCTGTGGCCGTTTTACCTTTATCTACTCCATTCCATCTATACTTGATGAATAAATATAGGAATCTGTATTTGAACAGATACGAACACCTGAAGATAGACATCCTATCATAGGTCAAATCCATGCCTCTTATGAGCTATCCACTATAGATGCAATATAGGGTATTAAAGGTATGATTGGATATGGTCTATGGGAGAAGAAAATATCACTTCCAAAATATATGTGTCCAAACAAAATCCTCCACATAACAAGTCTATCCATTTCAGGTATTATAAAAATCCCCAAAGCCAAAACGTTTATAGTTTGATCCTTAGAGGTCTCTAGTACTGCTAAAATTAACACGTTGGGTCACCTGGGTGGCTCAGTAGGCTAAGCACCTGACTTTGACTCAGGTCATGATCTCACAGATGGTGGGTACAAGCCCAGCGTTAGGCTCTACGATGACAGCTCGGGGTCTGGAGACTACTTTTGATTCTATGTCTCCTTCTCTCTGCCTCTCCCCTGTTTGCTCTCTCTCTCTCTCAAAAATAAATAAACATTAATAAATAAATACATACACACATAGATAGATAGATAGATAGATAGATAGATAAAATTAATGCACTAATGTCGAAGACAGTCCATCTTCCACACATCAAAAATTCTCATCTTCTCTCTCTTCCCTACTCCCTCTGTATTCTTACAATTCTTTGTATACAGAGAAAGAAATAATAATGATGATATTTGAACCCTGAGTTAAGGATTTCCCAGGGTAGCTCCAACCATAACTTCATCGAACATCTATACAAAACCAGTCGTGTTAAGGGTCAAAACAGATTTTTTATCCCATACAAGTATTTGCCTCTTAAGATAAAGTGCTTGGGGCGCCTGGGTGGCTCAGTCGGTTAGGCCTCCGACTTCGGCTCAGGTCAGATCTCACGCTTGTGGGTTCGAGCCCCGCGTCGGGCTCTGTGCTGACAGCCAGCTCAGAGCCTGGAGCCTGCTTCTGGTTCTGTGCCTCCTTCTCTCTCTGCCCCTCCCCCTCTCATGCTCTGTCTCTCTCTATATCAAAAATAAATAAAACATTAAAAAAAATTAAAAAAAAATTTGAAAGATAAAGTGCTTGTTTACTTCCACACCTTCCAAAAGAATTAGTACTCTTGTTGAAGCACTCATTTAAAAAAACAACTAGCAGTGGATCGCAATAGATTTAGAAAAATAATTCACTTCAGTTTAGCATGGGTCATGAGCAACCTCCTTCCGTGGTCCTAGGAGCTGTGCTCTAGCATTAAATGGCTTGAGACAGACAGCATTAGGCTGGGCCACGGTCATCTGGGAGATTGCAAGTGTGGACAGCACACGGGAAGCCATCTTGTGTGGACAACTCAGCCAGACGTTCCTTCTTCTGCTTTCTTCTACACCATGAGTCAGCCTCATTCTGGGGGCCAGGCTACTCTTAGCTGCTGTACTAGTTTTCCATCTGTTCAGAATAAAAGAAAATAGGACCAACACCCTCCCCTTTGCTCATCAATAACCCTCTTGGCCTTGGAGTGAGAGCAGAGACGTCGCCATGCTCAAATCACATCATTTCTAGGGATGAAGCTCACCCTCCTCTGGAGATTCAAGAGAGTGGCCTTGTCCCCATTCCTCTCCCCCACCCCTGCCTGTCTGTGTCAAGTACTTGAGAGCTGTTCAGAGGAAAGACGAGGAGAGGGGGAAGCTCATGTATTCCGTTCCAGAAGTGGGGCCTCCTTAACCAATGTTCCTCAGACAGAAGTCTTCCAATGGAGGGTGCTGGGCAAGTAACAGGTGGTGATTCCTGTGGTTTACCTCACTCTATTTGGCTTGCAAAGAGCTTTCAATTTTCACAGGGTCAAAGTTCCTCATTAAATTTGGGGCACCAAGCAACTGTCCTTAATAATATCTATCCCGGAGGCAACTGGGTGGCTCAGTCGGTTAAGCATCCGACTTCGGTTCAGGTCATGATCTCCCAGTTTGTGGGTTCAAGCCCCGCATCATGCTCTGTACTGAATGTTTGCTCAGAGCCTGGAGGCTGCTCCAGATTCTGTGTCTCTCTCTCTCTGCCCCTCCTCCACTCGCGCTCTGTCTCACTCTGTCCCTCAAAAATAAATAAATGTAAAAAAAAAAATTTAAAAACAATCTATGCTCACCTTCAGACCTTTCCAGTTCTAGGGTCTACCAGAAGCACATGCAACTAAAAAGTATCAAGATAAAGTGTACTGGTATTCAAACTTTGCAATAGTAGCATCATCTGCAAAATGCAAAACCAAGTTCTCAAATCAGACCCTCCAAATCCTTCTCACCTTTCCCCCTGTTACTTTGTTTCTATCTGAAGTATTTCCACTTGCAAGAGCATTAATGGCTCAGAAAGAAAACATGCACTAAGATTCCACTTTTTAATTATGCCTTCAAGACAGATGTGTTAAGCATCTAGCTCTTACTGTTAATCTTACCAGGGAGGGGACTTCTCTTGCACTTGTGGGTTTTACTGGTGTGTGTTAGGGCACCTGTGAAATCCTCATTTTGCCACAATTTACCACCAGAAAACTAATGATCAAATCAGTAAG
Source organism: Suricata suricatta (assembly GCF_006229205.1). Lineage (NCBI taxonomy): Eukaryota > Metazoa > Chordata > Mammalia > Carnivora > Herpestidae > Suricata > Suricata suricatta. The sequence continues at coordinate 18,199,310 of NC_043706.1, read as the reverse complement.
TGGATCACTGAGCCCCAGCACCTGCCGCCTTCTGCTGCAATAAAGATCACATCTCACTTTTTTTTGAAACTTGGTGACAACAAGCAAGGAGTCAAAAGGGGCCAGGTCCTAAAGGTCACCGTGATCGGCTCTGAGAGCCAACCCCGCCTGCAAACATGCTGCTGCTCCCTCTGAGAGGGGAGAAAAGGCGACGTTTCAGGCTCTGCAGCCTGGCAGGTGTCTGGTAAACCACGCTAAGGGAGCTGGCCGAGAAAAGAAAAAGCTTTTTGAGTCCTCTGACCTCTGCCCGGAAGTTTTCAGATGCAGGAGTTAAGACCAAAGAACAGTCTTGGGCCCATCGAACCCTGACCGAAATGGATTTTCTGTCCAGGGCAGCTAGAGCCCTAGGTTGGCTCCCAGGGTCTCAGCGTGCCTTGGTTAAACATGGTAGCGTAAACCACGGGGGACTTTTTTAAAAAGTTCCCCAGGAGTGACTTTTTATTCCCTCCCCATCTTCCCCAGAGTTTTCTTTTGTTTGAAACTGCAACCTCATTTTCAAAAATCCCTTGAACGAAAAACCATGAACATCAATTTTAGAAAACATTCGGGTTATGGAAGTGGCCACATTTGTTGATTTCTTAAATAAAGCTGAAGCTCTCTCCCCGTTACTGTATGGTAAGCCCTAGGGCTCAATTCAGATAAGTGTGCTGTGTTTCACTGCCAAAAAAAACATCCGTTTTTTTTTTTCTACAGTCACCATAAACCAACCACCCTAGAAAAACCTGCTTTGTTGTCCTGAAGGAGCTATTATTGTTCAGAGTATTTTACACGTAAGTGAAACCTGAGAGTTGTTCTCCCTTTGTTTTATAATTTGTCACCGGGAACTTCCATTTTTATTTATTCTTCCACTTTTACCACCTGAGCACTTGCGGGATCTGCAAAAGTACATATTGAAATATGCAAATAGTATATAGCATGTGAGTGTCAGATGCATGGAAATTAAATCAAATACAGGGGGGAGAAAAGAACCCGAGTGCATTAAAGCTAACTTTATGGCCCCAAGCTGTAGATAAATTGTGGTCTGTGGTAGTTAAACAACAGCTGTTCGGATTTAAAATAAAATTATGATAAGGATCCCCAGAAGATAACACTTCTTGAGGTAACAGCATTTACCTCAATGCATCTGTTAGCAACCGGCAGTGACAAGAGTGTTCATGTGAAGGTTTATTCCCATTTGTCTGCCTGTGTTCTGTCACATCCGTTCGCGGGGGAGAGTGATTCTTCCTCGGTAGAATGTAGGTCTGGGTCCTAGCACAACCTTTTCGTCGGAGTCTAGCCGGGGACATTTCTGCCTCGGCTGCTTCCGGTCCACCTTAGCAAGGGAACGCGGGCAGGAAGACGACACGGGGCTGTCCTGACACGGGGCTGTCCTGCCGCAGGACACCAGCAGGGAGAAGGTTTCTTTAGCAGGGGTCCCTTCATTCAAACCCAGTCATCCCTAGACTCTTGGTGAGCAGCAGTTCCTTAAGAGCTTTACACCCAATAAAATTTAAACTTTTATATATTTTCTTCATTTACTGTGCAAGAGTTTTATGGCAGAAGCATAGGAAACCACCCAGATGGAATTTCTAAGAGAGGCAACTGCCATTTCCCTCAACACTCCAACCCTGTCCGTGTTCAACTTCAGGCCAGTTGGCTTGCTCACTCTCTCTGTCTCTCTGTTCATCTTTTGCTCTCTCAAGAGCTGAGTCTCTGTCTTCTCCTCTCTTCTTCAACACCATCATAGACCCCAAAATGTGTGTCCAAAACAGAGAGGCTGTGTGGCTAAAAATAAATCACTCCTCCAATATGTTCCTCAGGAAATAAAATTTGCCTGAGCCAAAAGAATCCATAAATTCTTTGAGCAATTTCTACTTTATTTACAACATGATATTAATTCATACACTTTAAGCTCTTCGATACGTTAATTTTGAATAAGAAACTCTCCCACAACACTGTGTGTATAGACAGAGAGAAAATCTAAATGTAGAAATATCCTCTCTCTATGCCCAGGTGCCAAGAAAAAACCTAATGGAGGATTTTTTAATACAAATGACTTTTGAACCACTGCATTTTTAAATGAACTTTATAATTTTTTAATAAGGAAGAATTTGTGTTATTAAGATAGTAGTGCGCTTTTAAAAATGAAATTAACTTTGTAAAATCTGTCAGTGAATTGAAATGTTACAGTGTGGGTTATTTTAGGATTTTAACTTTTTTAATAGTAAAAATGTGTTCGTTACTCATCGTGTTGTTTGCTCTTTAACATGAGAATAGAATTTCTCCCGAGCCAAGGGCAAAGTCCATCTGACAATTGCAGAGTGAGACTTAAGTGAAAACGTATTTGGCAAGGAGGCTTAATAATAGAAAGATATGCATCTCTCTATATTTAGCCAAATGACTAAAGAAACAAGGTGCACTAAATATGCAACTGGATTTAATGGAAAGGAAATAAGAAATGCTGTGAATTCACATATAATTATTAATTACTAGCTGTTTAAAATACTATGTGAAATGTAATATATTTTAGATTCAAATGAATCCTTGACATTACTGACATGTAAGCTAAATAAACGAATAAGTAAATATTGATATCACGTAGAAAAATCAAGCGAACCGGGTCACTGCTAGAAAACATAAAGTATGTAATTCACAAGAGAAATGCAATTGTCCTATAAGACACTAAGACTATTGGGGGGCCTGGGTGGCTCAGTTGGTTGACCATCCAACTTTTTTTTTTTCATTTTTTTAATGCTTGTTTATTTTTGAAACAGAGACAAACAGAGCATTAGTGGGGGAGGGACAGAGCAGGGGGCAGATGGGACATAGAATTCAAAGCAGGGTCCAGGCTCCAGGCTGTCAGCACACAGTCTGATGCAAGGCTCGAACTCACCAACCGTGAGATCATGACCTGAGCCAAAGGCACCCCAAGCATCCAACTCTTGATTTCAAATCAGGTCTTGATCTCAGAGTTGTGAGGTCAAGCCCCACATTAGGCTTCATGCTGGGTGTTGAGCCTACTTAAAAAATATATTTTTAAAAAGACAATAAGGGCCTCCTGGGTGGCTATTCCGTTAAGTGTCCAACTTCAGCTCAGGTTATGATCTCAGGGTTTATAGGTTAGAGAACCACATCAGGCTCTGTGCTGACAGCTCAAAGCCTGGAGCCTGCTTCAAAATCTGTGCATCCCTTTCTCTCTGCCTCTCCCCCACTGGTACTCTGTCTCTCTCTTTCTCAAAAATAAAATTAAAACATTAAAAAAAATTAAAGACACTGACTGTTAATAAAAAATATTACAGCTTATACCAAACAAATAAACGTAAGCCATAGAAACTAAATTATGCTTTCCCAGTTGTTAGCCAGAATTTACAATGATCTAAATATTAAGACAACCAAGACAAAAACTAGTCTGTTTTAAGGCACCTGCCAATATGTATATTAGAAAATAAAAGCTGTCCAAGTGAAGAAAATGGCTCTGCTTGGAGTTTAAAGCACCCTACTGGATAGCCTGTAAAATACTATCAGGAACACAAAAGTTCTCTGCATCGAAAGACAAGTAAAAAGAGAAACGACAAAGCAGGATGAGGGTAATATAACCCAATGGTTACATGTCTAGAATATATAAAGGACCCCTGGGCTATAGACCAAATGCTTGTGTCCTCCCCAAATTCTTGTGCTGTAATCCTAATCCCCCAAGTGATGATGTTAGGAGGCGGGGCCTTCAGGACATAAGTAGATTCGTGGAGATGGGACCCGCATGAATGGGATTGGTGTCTTTATAAAAAAAGACCCCACAGAGCAATCTTGGCCATTCTGCTGTGTTAAGGGGACAGTAAGATGGCTGTCCATGACCAAGGGAGAGAGCTCTCTCCAGACACCAGGGGTGCCAGTACCTGGATCCTAGACTCCCTAACCTCCAGACTAGAAGAAACAAATTTCTCTTGTTTACAAGCCCCCTAGTCTATGCTATTCTGTTATAGCTGCCCAAATGGAGGAAGACACTCCAGAAATCAATTAAAAAAGGCAAACAACCCAATAGAAAAATGGACAAAGTGTAAACAAATCATACTACATTGATTTCCTTTTAATCCAAGACTCATGATACAAAGGTGACCAAAAAAATGTAAACAGAGAATTTGTGGGAGTGAAAATTCATATAGTCAAAAATATTGTAAAAATTTCAATTTCAAGAATAATTACAAGTATGAAAACTAAAACCATGAGATTTCATACTCATCAGAGTGATGACAACTTTCCAGTTCTGGCAACATGTTGTGTGGACAAGTATAGGAAAGGACAGGAACTCTTGTACCCAGCTGATGCACATATAAAATGGATACATATAATTCAAGGAAAATTCTGGGCTACATGTAGCAAATTTGAAACTACTCACAGCCGGTGACTCGGCAACTCCAAACTCCAAGAAATTCTTGTCTTCATGCACTAGGAGACATCTTCCAAAATTGCAATAGCAACATTTCTAAATAAAAAAATAAAAATATACTAAAGTTTCATTAAGGTTATAATGTAGAAAAAAACGATGTATTCATGAAAATTTTAAAACAGCAAATACAACATAATATATATGTACATCTGTAGACTGAGAGAGAGAGACATAGCGGCATGAATAAATCCCAGAACAAGAAGTTGAGAATAAATCCCCAGAACAGGAAGTTGAGGATAAAAAGGAAGTTGAAAGGACAAGTACAGTTCAATAATATTTATATGATGCTTACAAATTCACCATGGGGGCACCTGGGGGACTCAGTCAGTTGAGCATCTGACTTCAACTCAGGTCATGATCTCATGGCTCGTAAGTTCAAGCTCCATGTCGGGCTCTGTGCCAACAGCTCAGAGCCTGGAGCCTGCTTCAGATTCTGGGTCTCCCTCTCTCTCTGCCCCTCCCCTGCTCACACTCTTTCTCTCTCTCTCTTTAAAAAATAAGCATAAAACATTTTTTAAAGCCATGATGAATTGTTTATTAATACAAATATATGTTATAAAGATACAACTATAAGTATGGAGATGGAGACAAGTTCAGGAGCAAATGGATCCATTGGAGAGGAGGAGAACAGAGCAAAGGGATAGGAGCTTTCACTGGATCTTTAGCAGTTTATTTTATAAGCTACGTGATGAGTACTTTGTTGTTCACGATATTATTCATTATGATTTTTGTTTACTGAGAGCACTTTATAATTTAAAAATAAAAATGCCATCTCTCAGCCTCTAACATGGCCATTCTGGCTCCCCTCTAAAATGTATCAATGAAGACAAATGAAAAGACAATATTCAAAATAACATTTGTATTAGCTTCCTGGAGCTGCTATAACAAAATACCATAGACTAAGTGGCTTAACAACAGAAATTTGTTTTTAAACAATTCTGGAGACTGGAAGTCCAAGGTAAAGTGTTGATAGAGTTTATTAATTTTGAGGTCTCTCTCTGACTTGCTGTGTCCTCACATAGTTTTTCCTGTGTGGGCTCACATCACTGGTGTCTCTTTGTGTGTCCAAATTTCCTCTTCCTAAAAGGACACTAGTCATATTGGGTGAGGAACCCAATCCAATGACCTCATTTGACTTTCATAACCTCTCCAAAGTCCCTATCTCCAAATATGACCACATTCTGAGCTACTGGGGATTAGGACTTCAACATATGAATTTGGGACACATGTGAGCCCATTATAGTATTGGCATCTAAGATCAATAGACAATTCATTCTTGGAATCTGGAAATATTCCAGAGTTATTATAAGGACCATGGAGGGGTTTGAGCATAAACAATCAAAAGCAGGAATCAGAGAAGCACAACTATACTTCCAACTCCAAAAGGTACTAAGAAAATGGTTCACCTCTCATTAGGTGTTCTTACTTGAGAACCAGTGTCCAACCACAGTGGTCTGTATCTACTGAGAATACCAACCTGTTTTATGTTTTTTAATTTTTTAATTTTATTTATTTATTTATTTTGAGAGTGAGAGAGAGAAAACAGGGGAGAGGCAGAGAGAGAGAGACAGAGAGAGGGAATCAAAACAGGCTCCACACCGTCAGCACAGAGACCAAGGTGAGGCTGGAACTCACAAACAGTGAGATCATGACCAGAGCCAAAACTGAGTCAGACACTTAATCTACTGAGCCACCCAGTGTCCTGAGAATGTGAAGCCATTTTCTAAAATTTTCTTTGGTTGCCTTAAATAGGTGAAATTTCATATTTCTCTGAGACTTCAACGGGGTGATCTTTCCCCCTCATTCTGTGATATTTTTCCATAAGCTTCCTACTGGTACTTTTCTGTTTTCTCATTCTCATAAAAGACAAATCTTGTCAGAGATAGGATCTTATTCAATACCCATTTCCTCTCTGCTCCCAAAGCATACTACGAGCATCCTATACCATTGGGTAGTATACAACCAGCATACTATGAGTATAGTGTACCATCCTGAGCAGGGGGAGCACACGAAAAACCCAATGTCCTGGAGTGCACTGTACCTCTTAAGGCCCATCCTCCCAGTATATAACGTACCTCTGCAGGCCTTCCTAAATGTCTGCATCATAGTTGTTTTGCTTTATTTTTTTTTTAGTTATATTCTCTAAATGGATATACAAAGTGGAAAGGCAGAAATAGCGTCGGCAGTGGAATAAAAATCAGACTGTCTTCAGAAAAATTTTCCCTTCAGCCCTAAATACAGTGGAACATTGTTTACAATATTTTTGAGACAGAGCGGGGGAAAACCCTATGACCCTTGAGCTTATACCCAGCCAAGTTTTATTTGATGGGCAGAAGGCAACAGAAAGAACCTCTATCATAGGGCAGTTTATTAGTCTTTATTAATTAAACAAAACCATAACTGTGCTTTTTCAGTATACATTTTAAAGATGCAGGAAAAATCGTTACCCAAGAATGCTGTTTTCAAATTGATTCCTCAGCCAAGGAACAGAGTTTTTCCCTGCAATGCATCACCCAATTTTTCCCTTGCTGCTTCTGATGCTGTTAATTTCCCAGCATCACCCACTGTTCTAAATTCTTGGCCTCTTTGATGGCAACTTAAAAAAAGAAATACTGCTGAACTGTGCCAGCATTTACTAACAATGATCAAACTTTTCACATAGCTGATACAAAAAGTGCTCTTTTTTGCCCCGCATGAAAACAGAACTGCCAAGGCCAGCATAAAGGCCATTGTCATTGCCAAGTTTCTTCGATATTGATTTCTTCTTCTGCATCATTCAAAGTATATTAAGAAACCCAAGTGCGGCTTTATATATAATTAGGAAAGACCAATAAACGGGCCTAGGATATATCTTAACTGACACAAATCACTCTCTGTTATCAACTTTCTTTTAAGACTTGGGAATAGTTCTATTTAACTATGATTTTAAAACAGTTGACTCAATGGTGTTATTGGGTTTCAACAGCAATGAACAAAATCCACTCTGGCTAGTTTAGTAGTTTGGGTTTTTTGGGGTTTTTTTGGCTGGATACAGTATACTTTATTGATGGTACATGATAAGGTAGGGCTCCCCAAGCCCCTCCCCTTTTTCAGGGGGTCTGGGATGGAAACTGGAGGTCTGGGATGGAAACAGGAGATTCTCAAGTGTGTTGGGGGATAAGTTGGGGCAAGGACTCCCCAGCAGCTAAGGGCCTCTCTTCTTCCTCTTGCTGGGCTGGTGGTCCAGGGGGCTCTTACTCCTTGGAGGCCATGTGGACCATCAGGTCCACCACCCGGTTGCTGTAGCCAAATTCTTTGTCATACCAGGAAATGAGCTTTATTACAAGTTTTAAATGGGTTACTGGATTGTTGAAACGGCTAAAGAAAGAGCCTCTAGGTTAGGCTTCAGGAATAACTCCCAAAGTTACAAAACTCTTCAGAGGAGTCTCTTTTGTGATGAGAAAGCCTCTTGCCAAACAAGGAAGTGAAAACCTCATGAACTTGACCACCACTGCCCCAACCAAGAAGCCTGCTGTGATCTCTATCAGCAAAATGGGTCCCCTCTCCACTCACTGCCAACTCTCAAGTCCAATCACTATTAAGACTCCTACTGATGCTGAGAAAAGCCAACTTCCCATGCATCTGTGCTTGCTAAGAAAATCAAGCAATAGAGGCACCTTGGTGACTCCGTTGGTTAAGTGTCTGACTCTCGACCTTGGCTCAGGTCATGATCTCACAATCTGTGAGAGGGAGCTCCACATCCAGCTCAGTGCTGACAGTGCTGCCCTCCTCCCAGCCCTACCCCATTCCCATGCATGCTCACGCTCTCGCTCTCTCTCTCAAAGTAAAATAAACTTAAAAAAAATAAAGGAAGAAAAAATCAAGCAATAGAAATGCAGCCTCTGTCCGCCTTCCAGATCTTCGATGTATATCTAATTCACCCACTTACTGATACCTAAATTATACTCAGAGCCTTAGATACAAAGGATTCTGAGAAATGTGCAAGCTGGCCCTCTAGAAGGAGGTTGGGAAGGGTACTGAGCACTATGCTACCATATCACAATACTACAATCCTAATCGTATTCTTTCGTTCAAAAAATGTTCATTTTGAGAAAGAGCTCACGCACATGTGGGGGAGGGGCAGAGAGAGAAAATCCCAAGCAGGTTGTGCACTGTCAGCACAAAACTGGACACAGGGCTCGATATCACAAAACTGGAGATAGTGACCTGAGTGGAAGTCACGAGTCCGACACTTAACCCGTTGAGCCACGCCCCTTAATCTCATTGTTAAATATGTAGGGAAAAGTCCAAGGACACGCCATTATTCTAATGGCTCGTTAAAATCAGCTGGAGAACTTGTAACTGCAGGTAAGGGTTACAATAATATTAATAATATCAATCTTAATTGTTAACATTGGATTTTGTGCTAGGGATAACCAATATTCCACATGCTTTATAGGCATGATACCATATAATTTGTATATCAGCCCTAAGGTATGTATTTTTTTCCCTTAATTTACAAATTAAGGAAGCAAAATAATACGCTCAAGGCCACATACTGTTAAGTGATGGGAACAAGATTCTAACCTGGTCAGCCCTGCCCCAGAGACTGCCTGTCTGCTGGATATTTATTCAGTTGTTCTGAGGTGGAGAACAGGACACTGTGCTTCTAATAAGCTCTCCAGGGTGATTCTTACTGACACCAAAGTTTTAATAATCTCCAGTATCTTCCAAATCTTGAAAATCACCATGTATTAGTTTTATAACCGAGAAAATGCTCTTAAAATTATAATAGATATAATTCTGCATCGGCCATAAAATCATTGCCATGTAAGTAAATCTACTTATTAAAAACATACACAGCAAAGTACTACCAGAGGTTAGCTATGTATGGGAGAACAACACACGATATTTTGCTTTTTTCTACTTTTTTGAATTTTCCAAGAGTTCTATGGTACCATTATATTTCTTTCTTTTAAAAACAATTTTTTTAACATTTATCTATTTTTGAGAGACAGATCATCAGCAGGGGAGGGGCAGAGAAAGTGGGACACACAGAAGCAGAAGCAGGCTCCAGGCTCCAAGCTGTCCGCACAGAGCCCGATGTGGGGCTTGAACCCACAAACTGTGACATCATGACCTCAGCCAAAGTCAGACACTCAACCGACTGAGCCACCCAGGCGCCCTGCATTATTTTCTTTCATGTCTACATGGGTCAAGTTCCATCTATCAGGACACAAATGTCTCACACTGGCATCCAGATGATGTAATCTCCTTTTTTGCTTGTTTTTTTACTTTTTTATTTCCCTTCCCAGTGCAATTTCATAATATATGAATCAAAACTGGAATGGTAACTTAAAGTTTCCCAGTCTTTGGATCAGACTAAGACAAGGAAGAAAAACACATTGACCATATATCTCAAGTATTTGATTTTTATCTTATACATTAGTCACTGTAAAAAAAAATGATTTGCAATGCCAATTCGTAACATGTACATCAATTCCTGTTGATCATAGTTTATCTTTCTGTGTTTCCTCTTTCTCCCGTCTACTCCTATTCCCTCTTGTCTCTACATCCCAAGGAACCCCATCATGCTTGTGAGCACGGTGATCTTCGCAGGAACACAGCTCTCCAGAAAGCAAACCCGCACCATCCACTGGGCCAGTCCAGCCACTGCCCGGGCACAGCCCGCCTCACACGTGGCATCCATTGCTTTCGCGAGCCTGCATCAGCAACCCTCATACATCATCCAAGCAAACATTAATATTTTACCTCCGTTATCAAGTGTGCCCGTTCAAACTTTTATCTAAAACATTCTTTATCATCTTTTCATTAAGTTCTCAAGAGCTAATGGTTTCTGAGTTCCCCGGGTAAGGATGATGTTCTGAATAATGAAAGCTCATTATTTCTCCACAGAATGCTTGTTAATTCAAATGATGATATTAAAACTATAGTAGCCTTTAGCGCTGGGGTGATTTCTAGCATACTTTATCATGTATCAATATATACTCTGTTTGTCAAAACTGCCCAGGGCTCGGGCTGACATTCTCTCTGGAGGAGTCTAGTGCTTCAAAAGGCACTGAATACACCAAGGTGACAACTTGCAGAGTTTGCGCCTCTAGGAAATGGAAAGATGAAACTTGAAATGCCACTGTCTCCCTTGATTTCCTTATTAGTATTCATAAAGAGACAGTGCCCTCCTCTTTCTACTCTGCGCAGGTCTCCCTTTTGAATGGAATAAAAGGAAATCAATATTTTGAAAGGGAAGCCCACATAGGAGGCTCTACACACGAGAAGTTACTTATTTCCATTTAACTGATCACCAAATAATCTGCACACGAGAAAAGACTTATTTGGTTATTGCTCAGACACACATACAGGCACTCACACAGACCACTTTCAACTCCGTGCTTAAGGTGGTTGATGATATTCTTGGGCCGAAAGTGTTGGTTCCCTGGGTTATTTTTTACAGGGCATTATTTCGTTCACTGGATTTAGGGTCTCTTTAAGTACCTCCTACTTTATCTCCTCCCGGTTTTCATGGCCAAGCAGATTCCCACAATTGCCATATTGCTGTAAGTTTCTTGAATGGGTCCCTTCTTGTCCACTTCGGACAGCAGGATGCATCTGATGTTGCCAAAGCCGCACTCCTTCCCTTCCTAATCTCTCGATTAAAAGGTTATATATGACAGAGAAGCAGCCTGCCAAGAGGGCCACGTCGACAGAGTGAGCCAAGCCAAATATTACCTATGTGAGCTCCACTGGCCCCAGTCAGTGGACTTCCTATCTCATTTCTCTCCGCAAGCTCTCCGCCTTCCTGTTATTATAAAGCTTGCACAAAATAGAATAACTTTGCTTCCTTCTGGCAGCTTTTGGGATTCTTCTATATGTCCCGCATTTTTGAAGCACCTGATATTCTAGTACCTTCTCAGGTCTCCAAGGAGAGGGCAGCTTTCCCCAAACTAGGTATTTTGCCTCCTTGCAATGGCATAAAATCTGAAGAATCCTATCTGTGCGTCCCTCTAGAACCTGAGAGGAATTGTAATTTTGAAAACCAAGCCGTCCTCTAAGTTGCTCGGAGCTGCAAGGTCAACGCACAGGAGCCCCCGCGTGTGCTGCAACATGCATTTCTGTACCACTGTCTCTTAATTATCTCTCCTGTGGAAGACTCGCTGGACGTCTGCCCACAGGCGCTAGCAAACCAACGTGGTGAAGTTCCCCAACAACATAGTTGCACTTTTAGAAGAGTAGCTATCCAAAAGAAAAGGATCTAGGTGCATTCCTAGAATTATATTAATTACACCACTCAATATATTTTGCATTTTGCATTAATCATGTTAGGCAACGGAATGATGCTTATTTAAAAGAAATAAAAGTTGCTCTGTTAATCCAATATATTAATGGTAAGGCGCATCTGAGCTAATTTATTATAGAAGAGCAAATGTATCCCTGGAATATTCCGGTCATTGGGTCAATTTAAGAAAAATGTGGTTTAAGAAAAATATGTAGGTCATTTCCCATTGCATATCTGATTTTAAATATTCTGACCCAACATCGGACTATGGTGCCAAAACAATTTCCAGGCACACATAGATTCCAAGGTGGGGTGTGGAAAATATGGTCATTGTGTATAGGCAGGGAATTTCCTAAGCCTCCTTCCAATGTATAAAAGGAGGCTCAGTTTTAATACAGACAAAGATGAAGTAGACTCGGGGTGCCTGGGTGGCTCAGTTGGTTAAGTGGCCGGCTTTGGCTCAGGTCATGATCTCACACAGTTCGTGGGTTTGAGCCCTGCATCAGGCTCAGAGCCTGGAGCCTGCTTCGAATTCTATATCTCCCTTTCTCTCTGTCCATCCCCTGCTTACTCTCTGTCTCTCAAAAATAAATAAAATATTAAATTTTTTAAAAATGAAATAAACCTAAAAAAAAATGAAGTAGACCTAGATGAAATTGATATATAGTTAATTGATCATTCCATTTGGTCTAGAAGCCTGGTAAGCATCTTCCTCCATATCAGACCCCAAAAGTAAATGCAGTGTTGATTTTCTTGCTATTTCAAACCTCATTCTCACCCACAGTCTTTTAAAAGTTTAGTTTTTCTGAGAATGTGTAACTTGAGACAAAGAAACATGAAATATTTGGGAAATTGACTTCTTTTTTTTAACATTTATGTATTATTGAGAGACAAATAGGAGGGGCAGAGAGAGAGGGGGCGACACAGAATCTGAAGCAGGCTCCAGGCTCAGTGCTGTCAGCACAGAGCCAAACGTGGGACTGGAATTCACGAACCTCAAGATCATGACCTGAGCCGAAATCGGACGCTAAACCGACTGAGCCACCCAGGTGCCCCAGGAAATTGACTTCTTGACATGTAAGAATAGTTAATTAATTTTCAAAAGGAAATAATGCTTACTGAGAATAATGCTTACCCCCAGAAAGGGAGTAGGAAGCTAAAGCAAGACAATATTCTAAGCAGATTCTACTTTCAACCAATTTCACTTTCACTGAGAGTTTTATTCAACAAGGATTTGTAAAGCAAAGTCAGTTACAACCGTGTGCATGACTACTACTTATAAGGGCTTTATTTTTAAAATTTATGAACACCAGCAATGAAAACATAGAGGTAAAATTAATTTCACCACCCTATCCCCCCAAAAGATTTGTAACTGAATGTCATGCATAGGAGACTGTTTGTTTCTAATACATGAATCCAAAGTTTTTCAGTGATTCACAAGTTGGACTCTACCTGTCATCCTCAACTATACAGAACATGTGTTAACTATCACAAATGAATCTTGGATATAAGCAGACCCAGTTGAAGTTTTTTTAGGCTTTCATGCTCAGCTGAAGATCTTTGCTGATCTCTAATAAAAATATGTTTCCTCATAATCTGTAGATTATTTCTAAAGAAGAAATTTATTCCTCATCTTACACTTTTTAGCTGTACATATTGCTACCTAGAGTGGAGAGCAGGGATTGGCAAACTTACTGTATAAAGGCTCAGAAAGTAAATATATTAGGATTTGGGGACCATACGGTCACTGTTGCAACTACTGAACTCTGCCAACCCAGTACAAAAGTAGCCATAGATTATACATAAATGAATCAGCATGGCTGTGTTCCAACTAAACTTTATTCAGAAAAACAGGCAAAATGGGTGGCTTAGGCAGTTAAGTGTCTGACTGGCTCAGATCATGATCTCACAGTTTATGGGTTCAAGCCCTACATCAGGCTCTGTGTTGAAAGCTCAGAGCCTGGAGCTGCTTTGGATTCTGTGTCTCCCTCTCTCTCTGCCCCTCCCCAGCTTGCTCTCTGTCTTTCTCTCTCTCTCTCTCAAAAATAAATAAACATTAAAAATTTTACATAAATAAAAACAGGCAAATAAAGTCCAGGTGAGGTTCATAAAACATAATTTACTGACCTCTATGAAGGAAAATATGTCCGAGATATGTCAGAGTCCTAACCCTGTCATTTTGATTCTCTTTGGAACAGCATCTTGGAAAGTGTAATTAAGTAAAAGATCTCAGTATGAGATCATCTTGGATTCAGGGTGAGCCCTAAATCCAATGGCTGATGTCCTTATATGAGAAAGGAGTAGAGATCTGAAACTCAGAGAAGAAAATGCTGGAAAGACAGAGGCAGAGATTGGAATTACATGGCCCACGGGTGCCTGGGTGGTTCAGTCAGTTAAGTGTCAGACTTTGGCTCAGGTCATGATTTCATAGTTCATGAGTTCGAGCCCTGCCCCAGGCTCTGTGTTGATGGCTCAGAGCCTGGAACCTGCTTCGATTTCTGTGTCTCCCTCTCTCTCTTTGCCTCTCCACTGCTTGCACTCTGTCTCTCTCTCTCTCTCAAAAAAAATAAATAAACATTAAAAAAATTTTAATAAAGGAATTATGTGGCCAAAGCTAAGGATAACCGGAAGCTATGGGAGCCACCAGAATCTGAAAAAGGTAAGGGCAAATTTTCTCCTACAATGTTGAGAAGCAGCATACTGCTTCTGTATGGATTTCAGACTTCAGGTCTACATTTCTATGGTTTTAAGTCACCTAGTTTGAGGTAATTTATTACAGCAGCCCTAGGAAATAATATACCCCACAAAAAGTTAAGACCCAAAGTCACTCCAAAGGCCCATCAAGTGTTACAACAGTATCCTCAGGTAACCCAGCAGCTCAGAGATAGCACAACGGTCTAGAAATCAGGTCCCTTTACTCCAAGTCAAGTGTTTCTTCCTTTGCTGCACCATAACACCACGTGCTCACTTCTGTGCTAGACTCTGTCTGGAGAAGCAAAACAGTATGGTTCTTGTCACTGCCCTCAGAGATCTTGCAATCTAGTCATGGATAAAATATGTAAATGTGTTCATTATTCAACAATAAGCATAGCACAGACTCTGAACTCAGACTGCTGGGTTCAAACACCAGCATTGTTTCTTACATGCTGTGAAATCTTGGGTGAGTTACTTAACCTTTCTGTGCTTCCATTGTGGCATCTACAGATATGGGTTAATGATGGTACCTAGCTCATAAATTTGCTGCAAACATAAAGTATGCTGATAAAGGGAATGAGCTGATGACAGTAACTAGCCCAGAATATTGTTACTATCTGCAAGACTGTATGTTACATGCTGATACTACAGTGAAAAAGATATAGTCTTTGACTTCAAAGAACTTACAATGTTATACTCAAGGAAACTGCCATTATCCTAGCAAGTAACGGATGTGCTGCAACAATCCAGCAATTTCAATGTGATATATGAGAATTAATGTAAATAGGTCTAATCTTGGCAGCATACACCCGTGGAGTCAGAGTGGGTTTCCTAAAGGAGTAGTTACTACTCCCAAAATCAGGGAAGTATGTAGCAAAAAAAAATTAGTAAAGAATACAAAATAATATCCAATCCAATCTAAATGGTAAATTGTAAGTACTTGTGGGACTTGAGAGATACACAAATTGAAACAAGCTTGGGATCATATAATCAGAGGTTCTGAACGGTTCTGAAAGTTTTTTGGCCAAACTTCCATCCTGTGCTTGAATTATTTCCAGATCTCTTAAATGATCATATAGCTTGGCTTAAATATTTCTGTTAACAGAGATCTCACTACCTTATAAAACAGTCCATTCTGCCTTTAAGTAACTATGATTATTAAAAAGTTCTTCTTTATTTTGAATGAAACATACCTGCCTTTGGTTTTTACCCATTGGTTAGTCATTTACCCATTAGTTGACTCAGTATTAGCTAACATCATGGGGCAAATAGAAAACACCTATTTCTTTCTCTTACATGACAACTTTCGATTGTCATGTAAGGGACAAGCAAACCTGTTTTGTAAAGGATCAGAGGAAATATTTTAGGGTTTTGACAAAACCATATTGTTTTTGTCACAGCTACTCAACTCCACCCTTGTGGCATAGAGAAGGCATAGACAATATGTGAATGAATAGGGTAACTGTATTCCAATAAAACTTTATTTATAACATTGAATTTTGAATTCATGAATCTTCTGATTTTTTTTCAACAATTTAAACATGGGAAGAATATTTTTAACTCATAGGCCATACAAAAACAGGTAGTGAACCAGATTTAGACTTCAGGCTGCCCCTTGCCAAACACCTAAACTATTTGATAGCAGATTCAGTGCTGATCCCACCTTGGTTTTTCCCTTCTCTTAAAAGAATATTCCTGGTATCTGCATTTCTTCTTGTAAGACACAGTAATATCTTCTCATTATCCCAACCTACAAATAAATTTTTGGTTTGTTTTTGTCTTTTTCTATGTGTGTGTGGCCATTACTCACATACATTGTATTATTCAGCTGATGGTATTCTAATCCATATAAAACTCATTATTTATTTAAATCCTCAAATCAATCCTTAAGATACAGGAACGCTGATGCATAGGGGCACGTGTACCCTAACGTTCATAGCAGCACTTTCAACAATAGCCAAATCATGGAAAGATCCCAAATGTTCATCAACTGATGAATGGATAAAGAAGATGTGGTTTATATATACAATGGAATGCTACTTGGGAATGAGAAAGAATGAAATCCTGCCATTAGCAGCAATGTGAATGGAACTGGAGGGTATTATGCTAAGTGAAATAAGTCAGTCAAAGAAAGACAGATATCATATATTTTCACTCATGTGGCACTTGAGAAACTTAACAGAAGACCATGGGGGAAGGGAAGGGGAAAAATAGTTTCAAACAGAGAGGGAGGCAAACCATAAGAAACTCTTACGTTCTCTCTAGAACAAACTGAGGGTGAATTGGGGTGGGGAGTGAAGGAGAGAGGAAAATGGGTGATGGTCATTGAGGAGGGCACTTGTTGGGATGAGCACTGGGTGTTGTATGTAAGCGATGAATCACGGGACTCTACCCTTAAAACCCAGAGCACACCCTATACAATGTATGTTAGCCAACTTGACAATAAATTATATTTTAAAAAAACAATCCTTGAAAGGAAAGTATTATTAATTCATTTCTTACCTTGTTCCAGAAGCTAATATTATCCCTGTTCTATAGATGAGGCAACTCAGCCTCACAGAAGACAAGTGATTTGCCCCAGATCACATGCTTAGAATGTGACAAGAAGAAGGGATGTGAAGTTACATCTCCTAACACCCGGGCCTGGCTGCTTCCGCCACACCACATCCACTGTATCTTGCAACCCTGGGGAAGGGAATGAGGTTGATCCACTGTGGCATGTTTGGTGAGTCCAGGAAGCTTCTAAAGAGCATCATTTCTCTTTCTATACTTCTGAACCATGTTTTCAGCACCTCACTTAGAATCAGAAGAAAGTCAACCATTTATAAGTTGTAGAATCATCCTCCTGCCTCTTTTCAGAGTTATCAAAATCTTGAAGAAAGGGAAACTGAACTAACTTGGGATTTAGAGAGGAAAGAAAAGGACACTGGGGGAAAGCAGATGGAATTGACAAAGCAACTTGTTGGCAATATACCAAACCCTAGACACAAAAACTAGCTGTTGACTGATATCAAGCAGCAAATCCGGCATCATCCTTTTAATGAAAAAAGAGATGAATTCATTCAGTCAACATCCTTAATTTTGTTCCCCAGCTCAAATCCAGAAATAGAAACTGATTTCACATATATTCCAATAGGAAGATGAGACAGGTAGAAAAAGATTGGTAAGCACTAATTCCCAGTAGTTTTGAAGACAGTCCACTGGCTCTCACTTATTGGCATCATCTTGGTACAACTAAGGTGTAATTCTAAACTTTGGAAAGCAGATCATTTTTTTTTTGTTAAATGTTTATTCATGTATTTTGAGAGAGAGCCTGTGCACACATGCACATGCCAGTGGGGGAGGAGCAGAGGGAAAGGAAGAGAATCCCAAGCAGGCCCCACACTGTCAGTGCAGAACCCCAATATAGGGCTGAATCCCATGATTTTGCACAATTCCACTTTGGAAGGAGTAAGACTATTTCTTCTTCCTCATGGAGTGAGCACTGTGTAGGACTGAGGGACTTATATAAAAATCAGTCTTGTCAAAAGTCCCTTTCTTCCCCTTTTGAACCAGATTTCAATTATGATCAAAATCTTAAGGTGAGCTAGCATCGTGATGACCATGTCAATTTTAAAACATTATCTTGGCTCTTTTCTGATGTAATATTGTTCTAACATCATTGATATTTTCTTGCTGGAGTCAAATACCACCTTTCAATGTGAGGTTTAAGCACTAATCAAATACTCTTGGGTTTAATAGAGCCTACCAACAGCTCTGCTTTTCCTAGACTGTGCGGGCAATGGGCAAAGGATACTTCATCAGTTAAGAAATCGCTGATGTTCACCATGTTCCAACCAGGCTGTCTGTAAGGAGACCTACTCAAGGAGCATTAGTTTATATCCACTGACCTGGTTTGTGTAAATGTCAATCCACTGTTTGCAGAGCCTGGTATCCGACTGGCTCTAGCTCTGTTTCATAAACACCAAAGTCTGAGCACCCAAACCCCAGCAAATCGTGTTTTGGCTCCCGGCTATCAAGATTTGATTTATAATAACACAGCCTAGTCAACACAGTTGTAAAAAAGTTAAAAAAAAAAGACAAAAAAGAAAATTTTGATGGTCTTAATTTACTTACTTGTTGTAGAAAGAATCAGTATGTCAGGACCTAATACTTTGAATCTCTTGGGTTGGTCTTAATTATAATTGCCCCTCTGTTATAACACATGTTATATTGTATCATAATCAACTTTTTAAGTATTTATTACTGGTCTCCCTCCCTAGAGTGAAAGCCCCATCAGGGGAGGTATTTCTGTCTTTTTGTTCACTGATGCATCCTAGGCACCTGGAACAGTGTCTGGTACATACCAGGCACTTAATATGTATGTATTTAATAGATGGATGAATGAATGAATGAATGAATGAATGAATGAATAGAAAGAAGGATGGATGGATGGATGGATGGATGGTTTGAAGGATGGATGGATGAATGGATTGATAGAAGGATGGATGGATGGTTGGAAGGATTGATGGATGGATGGATAGAAGGAAGGATGGATAGAAGGATGGATAGATGAATGGGTAGAAAGAAGGATGGATGGATGGTTGGATGGATGGATGGATGAATGGATGGGAGAAGTAATATCTGATACTAGATTGTGAACATCTAGTAATATAACTATGAAAAGATAATACATGCCCACTGTTAAACCCACAAAAACACCTTGTAAAAACAACCTATAGAAAAAAATTATGACACTAATTAGAGACATTTGAACAGTGAATATTTTATATTAATAAATTATTATTTGTTTGTTTAGGTATGTATTCTATTTATGGTTTACATATTTAAATACATATAAAAATATAGTGATTACTGGGATTTGTTTCAAAATAATCTTGGGACAAAGAGTGGGCAGTGAAGGGAGATATAGATGAAACAAGATTAACCATGAGTTGATCATTATTTTAGGGAAATTGTTGCATGGAAGTTTATTATTTTATTTTCTTTGTATTTACATATATTTAATTTTTTAACAGTAAAAAGTTAAATACCAAAGCCATATGAAATGGCAAGCAGCTAAAAGTAATATTCCTCCCATCTCTGAATTCCAAGCTCATTCACTTAAAAGGAAAAACAGAAACTATTAAGCATCTAAAATGTGTGCCAATGGGGCACTTGGGTGGCTCAGTAGGTTAAGCATCTGACTTTGGCTCAGGTCATGATCTCAAAGCTCATGAGTTCAAGCCCTGCATTGGGCTCTGTGCTGGTAGCTCAAAGTCTGAAGCCTGCTTCGGATTCTGTGTCTCCGTCTCTCTCTGCCCCTCCCCTGCCCATTCTCTCTTTCTCTCTCGCTTTCTCTCTCAAAAAATAAACATCTGAAAAAAATAAAATAAAATAAAATAATATATGTGTCGAGCATTAATCTAGTTACAGCCAGCTGTAAGGAAGCATTGCATGTAGTAGGAGAAAGGGACAGCAAATAAGTTAACAAATAAACATATCAGACAATTTTAGAGAGTGACAAGTGCTTTAAGAAAACAGAACCAGTTCTTCTCCCCAAAAACAACCACTGTTACCAGATATTCTAGGCATTTACCAGCACATGTGCATGTGTGTGCACATATGTGCACATGTATGTGCATCACATATTTTTTTATCATACACAGCCTTTTTTATTCAAAAGCATCCATGCTCTTCTGTACTTTGCTTCTTTCCCTGAACAACACTTCATAAGGGTAAGTCTTTGTCCAGACTGGGACCTCCTGAGAGTGAGGACCCCATGGAATTTACTTGGCATCCGCAGAACTTAACAGGGTGCCTAGCACCTGTCAGACCCTCAGCAGATGTTTGATGAATTTGGTACCTAATCAAAGGGAATTGAAGACCAGGCACACCAGCTTCTCAACCTTCTTGCACCTCTGCTTCTTTCTGCAAAGCTGGCATCTAAGGGAGCTTTACAGAGAAGCATGGTGCCTGGCACATGGAGCGTCTCCAACAAAATTCACTGAAGGCACTCGGAATGACATGAGAACCATGACAAGGCAAAATATATCAGATAAACTTCTCATTAATGTCAACTGGGCAATGGGTGTCCTGCATCGGGAAGTGAATGAAGGCCACATCCCACGATGGACAGGTGTTCTCCTGCATTGGGAAACAAAGCTCAAGCTTATGTTCACTGCACAGGCCCCAATGCCTGCCTTAGTTTGGGGCTTGGGGGTTTTGTTTGCTTTGTTTCATGTCTTTAACCTCCTTGACCTGCTTCAAACTCTAGAATCTCTTAATAATATGTTTGCCCCAAGAATAGCTTTTAGTTCTCAACAGACGTCATAGAGCTGCTTATGAAATCACTGGGAGATCATGTACATCACCACGTCTTTCCTGAAGACCTTGGATCTTGCAGCATCCAATATGTTGCGTTAATTTTGAGGACTGTATTGGTAGCAGTCATATGTATTCTGCTGTTATTCTTCTGGCCAGCAGAAGAATAACAAAAAAGCTACTTGAGTGAAGTGGTCACCAGGCAATTTGGGCCCCAAACGTTGCTTCATTTTGAATAGCTTGAGAGAGGTTACAGGTATTTAAATATTTCTTTTTAGAAAAAAAAAAACTCAGTTACTTAACAAATAAAAATTGCACTGAAAGGAAATAGCAAGCTACTGTAAATGGGAATTTATTTACATATCTCTTAACATTACTCATATTTGAGATAATGCCTAATTTGTGTACACAGAGCTGAGGAATGTGAAAATATGCTTACCGCTAATGCATCAAGGTCACTATGTTCTGCTTCCTTTGTAGATCACATTATTTGAAAGATGGAAAGATTGTGCCAACAAGTGGACCTGGACACTCCTTCTTCAAGAGCCCAGAGTCTCTTTGAAACTCTTCTTTTTTTTAAGTTTTTTTTTTTTCTGAGAGAGATAGAGTGCAAGTGGGGAGGGGCAGGGAGAGGGAGACAGAGAATTCCAGCAGCCTCCATGCTATCAGTATGGAGCCTGATGCTGGGCTCGAACTCATGAACCAGCAGATCATGATTGTTTTGAAACCAAGAGTCAGATGCTTAATCCACTGAGCCACCCAGGCGCCCTCTTTTTTTTTTTAATTGGTGTATGGTTGACACACTGTGTTTCTTTAGTTTCTGAGCTCTGTCTTCAAAGTGTCACTAAAAGGACTCATTCAAAATAACATCAGGGTTTAGATTGCCTGGGTGCTCAGAGCTTTCCATGAATGCTGTGTGTGCTGAGTGAGCTGTGTATGTGTTTGTGTGAAGATGGAAAGTGAACATAAGTACGCAAGAATGTAATAAGCAAAAGAGGCTGGTATGTGAGTTTGAAATCCAAAGGGAAGATACCAAATAAATGTTCTCTTAAGTTAGCCACCAAAATGGTCCTAGAAACAAGAACTGGACAAAGTACTTAAAGCCTGGTCAGGGAGCACATCTCTGTCTGTGACTGGTGGCCTAAATAGCAGACATTGATTTCCTACTGCCCTGGACTGCAAGTACAAGATCAAGGTGTCAGTCAGCATGGCTGGATTCTGGGAAGAGCCCCTTCTCTGGCTTCCAGACAGCCACCGTCTCATGGTGTTCTCACATGGCCTTGTGTGTGTGTGTGTGTGTGTGTGTGTGTGTGTGTGTGTTGGGGGTAGGGAGGAAGAGGGCAAAAGAGTAAGAGAGACAAAGAGGGAGATTGCCTCTTCTTTAAAGGGCACCAATCCCATCATGGGGGCCTCACCCTCACAACCTCATCCAACCCTATTAAATCTACCCCAAGGCCTCACCTTCAAATACCATCATATTAGGAGTTAGGGATTCAACATGTGAATTTTGGGAAGATACAAACACTCAGTCTACAATCACACATAAAGTAATTGTATTTTATATGGTTGTTATGAGAATCTAAGTATTATTTTTTAAAAGAAATATTTATTTATTTTTGAAAGAGAGAGAGAAAGAGAGAATCCAGGCAGGTTCCATACTCAGTATAGACCCAAACCGGAGGTTTGAATTCATGAACCATGAGATCATGATCTGAGCCAAAATCTGAAATCAAAAATTGGTTTCTTAACCTACTGAACCACCCAGGTGCCCCAAGCATCTAAGTATTTAAAGAAGACCTTTCCCATGCTTGCTTAGGATGAATGATCATTCATTTGGCATGCAAGAAATATTTAACATCATTTCCTCTATGCTAAGTACAGTCATGGGCCTTATGACATACAGAAGGAATAAAAACAGATGTGATCTATTGTCCTCAAGGGGCACACTCTTTGTTGAGTGAAGGGGGAATACAATGAACAAATAAACAAATAAGTAAATAAAACTAATCATCACTTGCAAGTCTGCTTTGAAGGACAAAAACAAGGTTCAGTTCTCAAGAAAAGGGGGGCTACAGGGAATTCACTTAGATGGAATACTTACAGAAAGGCCCTCTGAAAAGGTAACATTTAAGCTGACACTTGAAAGATAAGGAAGAAAATTCCAGTGGATGTAAGACCTCTGGGCAGAAGAGAGTTAGGCTTGTTCTAGGAGCCAAACAAGGTCCATGGGTCTGGGACACAGTGAGTGAGAGGAAGGTGTCACAGCATGAGGTTGGGGAGGTGGGCAGGACGAGATTGGGGACGTGCAGGTCAAAGAAAGGCATTATTTTATTCCAAGGCCAATGGTAACCATCATAGAGCTTTAAGCCAGTAAAGATGTAGTTTGCTTTGTGTGGGTTCCACTCAGTAGATGGAAATAAGGAAGGCAGGAAGAGACGAGAGTCTTGGATGATGGAGACAGAAGTTGTGTAGATATCTTGAGTTCATGAGAATTCCTCCAGCCCTAACGACCTCAGAAAACTATTTGCAGACCGACTAGTGGTTGAACACCATTTACCAGGCGATGAAGGGATGGTGCATTCAGCAAACACTTGCTGGATACCTTCCCAGGCAGACCATGGGGTAGCAGTACAAAGATGAAGAAGACCATATCCCTGCCCACCAAGAGTCCTCAGCTCGTTTTCAAGGAACTTGTTAAAAGCTCAGAGAGGGGTCATTAGGGACTAGGAGGAGGACCCAGAAGACTGAGCCCAGCTGGGGAGGGCAGGTAGCAAGGGAAAATTGTGTTCTCAAAAGAGGTGACAAGTGAGTAGACTTCGGGAGGGATGAGGAGGATGGGTGGAGTTGCATTTGGAGGGAAGATGCGTGAGCAGGGCATGCACAGGCTGCCATGCTGGTGAGTATGGCCAGAGCCCTGGGCGCCCAGATGGAGTGGCAATAAAAAAACTTATGTACCAGTGGGGAGCCTGCGTGGCGCAGTCAGTTGAGCATCCAACTTTTGGTTTCATATCCGGTCATAGTCTAATGGTTCATGCATTTGAGCCCCACGTTGGGCTCTACACTGACAGTGCAGAGCTTGCTGGGGATTCTTTCTCCCTCTCTCTCTGCCCTTCCCTGCCTCTCTCTCCCTCTCTCTTTCTCTCAAAATAAATAAACAAACTTAAAAAAATTTTACAAAGAACCTATGTGCCAACAAAAAGAAGGTAAGGAGACTAAGATGGATGTCTTTAGAAAGAAGTATGAAGAACAGTTAGCAAAGGGAACAAAGACAGAATAGCCCAGGCAACAACAGATAAATCAAATCTAAAGCAAGATTATGAGATACATAAAGGCCAAGACTCCATTAGAGTCTTTCTTTGTATTCCCTAGAGCACCAGGTACAACACTGAACACACGAGATTTAAAAAATTATTGTTCAGTTAGACGGAGTAAGTATAATTGTGTACACTAATATACAGAATGTCCAGTTCTAGATTCAGCACAAAATATTATTCTCCCACAGAGAGGCCAAGAGCTAGGTGCTATTTTTACATATTTATAAGGCCCCAAACAGGTTAATGTATATTCTTGACATCACAGATTTATTTCTATGTTAATTTACTTTCAGGAAGCATGTATAACCATAATATACATGGTGAGGAAGTAATTTTATTCATATGTTTGGACATAAAAAATATCATTATGCAGTCCAATAATCCCAGTTGACAGTCAGAATCATTTTTAAAAAAAAAAAACAGATATATTAAGAACAAATTCAAGGAAAGCAACAACTGAGCTCTGATGGGGCCCCTCTGTTTTGCTGGGCAGCACTGATTTATACCAGCATGTGCAGCCATTTGCAAATCCGTTTCATGATCAATGCCCAGCCAAGCTTGCCTTTCTGCAGCATTATGAAAAGTTGCCTCAACATTCGTCTCCGTACACGCAGGCCTACGGAAGCACTCTGACTGCCTATCCTCTTTGCAAGCCACTGAGAAAGCTGTTAATCTTTTATATTTTTTCCTTGTTCTATTTATGTATTTTTTTTACCCTATAATGATGGCACAGATATTGGTCCCCGAAGAGACCCTGAAGGGACCACTGTCTGCCACTTAAACGTCCAGAGAAGCATGTTCTAGATGTTGATTCGGGTCTTTTCCAAAATAGGAAAGAGCCTTTTTATTCTATTTGGATAATTTTGAAATCTTTCTGAAGATATTTAATCTATATGGTGTGAAGGTCAATCAGGGAAAGCAGGTCTCCATTATCGTGACCAAGGGTCAACCTCGGTCTCGCCAGCGAGCTGTGAGTGAATCCTGCTGCCTCTTGGCATAACTGAGTCCCCACGTTTTCCTCCATGCCCTTGAACCCAGAGAGAAAATGGTTCCACTATTTGGAACCACAGATAATTGACAGAGCTTTGTAAAATATGTTTTTTCTTTTCTCGTCCTGCTTCTCTTCCTATCTGAAGTTTAAACAAGTGATAGATGTCTGGCTTTCCCTGCAGCTCCCACTCACCAGCCCCTCCTTCTGGATAAGCCTCAGCTTCAGGGCCTGGCTTGCTGGAGAAACTGGTTCTTACACACCCTGGGGAAAAATGACAGCTTTTCACTGCAAGCTCCTGGGCTCATAAATAGCAAGGGGAAGCATCCACACACGTCCAAACCTGCCTCTTTCAAAATGTCAGCGCAGCCAGCAGGGTAGGGAAATCTTCAAGGAGCATTAGCAACTCTTTACATAACTTTCTGGAAAAGAGTTGAATGATGTTGACACCCTCAACAGATCACCTGTGACCACTCTGACATTCTAACGCCTACCAGGGAATGACCAGCCCACCCTATGGCTGAAGCCTGGGGCCCTTCTTTTTGAACAGCCCGGGAAGGCAGGGAGAGGGACAGAAGGAAGGACAGAGCTAAATGGGAGGGAAGTTAGCTTAGTAAAGAATGAGGTGTCCAGAAGCCTGGCAAAAGACCCATTTTATATGCCTTTCGGTGAGAAAGCCAACTGCTTTTCCTGGAACTTGCTCTAAATTTCACACCCCTTTTTGCACAATATCTGCTATCTCGTGAGTTGTGTGAGCTCCTGCATAAAAGCAACAGAATAAGCAAGTACTCAGTGGGTATAATTTATTTATAAGTGCGTGAGCACTGAAAGAAGTTAAATTCACCCAGGGTTTATTTAGCTGCTGTGTTGCTCACAAGAAAACGCGTGGTACACCAGCAAAACACCCCCAAACGCTCATTTAAATTCTCTCAAGGCCACATCTAACCCTGGAAGACATGGTGAGTTTCCAGCTTCTTCACATCGTCCTTGGGGCTTTCAAAACTAACATGTTATTATGTCCGTGTGAGACCATGAAAGAAATACTGACTAGGAAAATTAAAGGCTTGATGTTATCCTTTCAGGTTGAAGAATAAGGGGAAATAAAAGGCATTTCAGGATAGGTTTGGAAAAGGAAAGAAAAGGGCAGCAAAAATATTGTCATTTGCAGGTTACAATTTCATCTCAGTTTAATAAGGTTTCAAGTTTGGTGTGTTTTGTGAGTCCAACAGAATAGCAACAGGGACTCAAGATCTTTGGACTAGGCATTGACAAAAGGCTAGACCTGTTTTATGTATCATTTTTAATACACATTTTGCCATATTTACTGCAGAAGTCTTTTTGGGAAAATTAGCAATGGAACAATTTCCGTATTGAAGAAGCTCAAACCCCCATATATATTGCATTAACCTATTGTCTAACTAGAATACCAAGTTCAAGAAAGAAAATGTTATTAAAATATTCATTTTCCCCTACTCTGCTCAGTAGAGTCTTGGAAAATCCGCCATGGCCTTAACTTTATCCTGAAGACAGAAAGTGACTACATGCTTCCGATGTATCATGTTATTGTTTTTGTTTATAATTTTCCTCTAAGGAACTATCAATGGCAGTCAGAAATTAAACAATTATGAACAAATTATATTTTACTATCTTTATATAGTGATACAAACATGAATATGAAGATACCTAAAAATGTAGAAATATTTTTTCAAAATGAAGACGCACTTTCTTGTCTGTTGGGTTAAAATCCTAAAATCCTTCAGCAAATGTTTTATTCCACATTTGGAACAAGATTAATATTTTGTTGTCACATAAAATATGGAAATAGCTGGTCATATTATTATGTTGTTTGTGTACACAGTGGGAGTCCGGTGGGGGAAAATATCATATACAGCAATGAGAAATACCAGAATAAATCTGGAACTAAAGTTGGCCTTTGAAACAATTTAAATGCAAAGGTAAAGCATTTCTTCATCTATGGTGTGTATTTATACGCTATATAATGTCTAACTCTTGTACAAGTTGAGCTTTGTGCATAGCTTAATACCTAAATCCTACTTTCTGGACATTCTTTTCCCCCAGGGTTGGCCTTAAAAATCCTTTTACCCTGTGAATAAGTATTCTTGAGACCTGTGGAAAAGCATTTCTGGCCTCCTCCAGAAAACAGATAAAGCTAAATCAGAAATGTAAAAGAAATAAATACAACAATGCAATAGGGAAAGTATAGAAACTGTCCTTGTCAAATACTTTAGCTTCAAATGAAAAGATAAGTAAATTAAAACCTCACAGATAAAAATCCATTCCACTTCTTGCACCAAACCCAAACTACTACCAGGACTTTGAGTTAGCGCGGTGTAGACATCCCGCCAGACATAATGTATTTGATAAAGCTTCTGGCTTTTTATCTTCAGACTGGTTTGCTATATTAATTCAAGAGTCTTAGGAATATGAGAAACAATGGCAATAATTCAAAATTTTTCATTATCTGTTCTTGGATGTGTCTTCATTTGTCATAGCTACTGGACTCTAATAAAGGAGCTGCTTCTGTCTTTTTATATAAATTTGGATTTATTCTTTCTCAGTCCCAGTTATAGTCCCGAGCTACCCTGGTCCTGAGGGGGAGGGTCTGGGCTCCTTCTTCCCCAGAGAGCTTGAGGCTGGTCTTATCGCTCCCTCCACCAAGACTGCCTTTCTCTCTGATCTTTCAGGCTTTAGAACCCTCTTCAGTCATGCCCTTAGTGAACAGCTCAGGGAGAGCCAGACTTTTCCAAGCTAAACTGATCACAAGTTCATGAATATCTAAGGGCCAGGATTATTACAAGGAAATTTCAGGAATGAAAACTGTTCTCCTAGAAGGGACGAATAACCTGTATTTAGTCAACAATGGAATTTCCTAAAAATATTTATTTCCAGAAGTGTGTATCTGGAGAAGGGGTTCTCTGTCCCTTCCCTCTTTTAGTAGGGGGTAATCCATCTTCTCCCTAAATCCAGAGGGGTTGGGAGTGATGTATCAGTGAGGTTAAAAAAAAAGTCACAACCTTAGAAGTTGTGCTGCTAAGGCCCTATTAGCATAATAATATCCCAGAGTTTGAATATAAGAACTGGGCAATATTAGCAAGAGAAAGGACTGTTTGTCTTGTAGAAATTTCACTCTGAGGGACGTGAATAGTCACAGCTTCCCCCAACTTTCCTATCCCTTAAGAGGAAACCAGAATAGAATCATGGGTGATGAGTGCGAGTCCTGAAATAGAAGCCCTACAGTAAAGACGATGTGGGTTTGGGGAGTACCAGAGACAGATCAGAGGGGGAGCCCCGTAACTCCCATGGCAGGTAGTATGTGAGAGCACAGGTGACTTGCTGGACACAATTTTCTTAGGCTTTTTCATGGGTTGGTTCCTTTTTCTGGAACCCTCCTCTCCCTGACACCCATACGCCTATCTCACCACGTATACCCATATGGAGACTTCTCCCCTCTTTCCAATCTTTCCTAAAATGGTACCATTTCAGTTAGACCCACCCCACCCATTCTACTTAAAATTGCAGACTACTTTCTACTCATCCACTCTAGATCCTATTACTTTCTTCTACTTATCATCTCCGAACTATATACTGTATTACATGGGATCATTTACTTTCTTTTTAAATCCTAATTGATGGCCAGCCTTCCCTCACCCATGGAAGGGGAGATGGTTTGGGTCTGTTTTGTTCATTCATGTTCCCTAATTCTCTCAAGCACCTAGAACATAGTCTGGCTACAGTCAGGTCCTCTCTGCCCTTGGACTCCACACCACAGGCCACTCCCAGTATTACCCAGTACGGCGAATTACTTCTTTGTCACCTCAAAAATAGTCACTATGCCAACAGTGGGGACAGCTCAGACCACCATCTCCAAATCGTATGGCCTAGAATTTTTTTTAATTTTTTTCATGTTCATTTATTTTTGAGACAGAGAGAAGAGAGATAAGGATCAAGCAGGGGAGGGGCAGAGAGAAAGGGAGACAGAATCTGAAGCAGGCTCTAAGCTCCAAGCTGTCAGCACAGAGCCGGATGCAGGGCTTGAACTCACAAACTGTGAGATCCATGACCTGAGCTGAAGTTGGATGCTTAACGGACTAAATCAGCCAGGCATCTCTGGCCCAGGATTTTCCATCAGAGTTTGCATCCAGTCCCCACACTGCCTCCAGTAACTGAGATCTCCTTGTTCAGTTTGGAGCAGTATTGCTAATAAGTCATCACGGATAAACTATGCTCAGCTAAGAGGCAAACTTTTATAGAAAGGAAAGAGCCTTAGAAAAACAAAGAAGTAAAAGAAAAATAAACGTTCATCTCCCATGAGTTTCTACCACACCATCAAAATTATAACAGTGGGGAACAAAAAAGGAAGAGAAAATAAGACAGAGGGAGAAAAAAGATGTTAATATATTAGTTACATTGAAAAAAGAGCTACCGGCTTACGTACCATCACTGTAAACTGTCAAATCTCAAATTTTTGAATTCCAAAGAAAAATGTCACAGAGAAAAAAAAGAAAACACATTGTAAGATGAGGTCTCCAAACAGCATTCAAATGGTCATTTTAGGCCTTAACAATTTTAATAAATTTTCCCTTACTTTGCCCTGGAAAGACCAGAGAAAGGTTTTTAATTAGGCCTCTAAAAGCTGAAAGACGTAATTATAGGAATTTTCTATCATTAACTCTCTCCCCTAAAAGTTTAGCTCTTGAGACCCTGTTTTTTCTAGGTTTGCGTTTCAGTACAACTTGGGCTATTTTGTCCAGCGCAGGTGCATTGTGTTGGACTGATTATCAGGAATCACAAAGTTCAGGTGGATTTTGCCAACTCTTGGGGTCTCAAGTGAGACTTTGACACTCATAAAGAACCCGCATTTCCCATTTTCTATTGTACATCATGTGAGTTCTGAAGAGCAAAGTTCCGAAACCTCGTTCCTATGAAAGGAGCCCCTGACTCTGGATAAAACCAGGTGAACTGTTTGGTTTCTAGAATTCTATTGATTTCTAAATAGAACTGTAAAACTATCCACCTCTTTGTCAGGCGCACATGAAGGAGAAGGTGAGGATGCTTCCTCCTTAGGGAACCAGAGCAAAGGATGGCGAGTCAGAGCCAAGGTCAACGAAGATGAAGAAGGGGGGGAATGACATGAACTCATTCAGCACCTGTTTAATTGTTACTAGGTATCACTTTTGTAACTGCAAGGTGATAGACACCTGGCAAGAGAAAGGATACAAAAAACATCTGACTAATTTGAACAATAGTCAAGTGATGAATGAGTGAATATGTCCTTAAGAGACACACATGCATGTACAGAAAATTAAATAACGAAATAAGGATCACTTTAAGTGAATGCAAATTTATGAAGTACTTTATTTATATATGTATTTATTTGTTTTATTTGAGAGAGAGAGAGAGAAAGAGAGAGAGCCGGGAAGGAGAAGAAGGAGAGGGTGAGAGAATCTGAAGCAGTTCCATGCGCAGTGTGGAGCCTGACGCAGGACTCCATGACCGTGAGGTCATAACCTGGGCCAAAATCAAGAGTTGGACGCTTAATCAACTGAGCTACCCAAGCATCCCTCAAATATGAAGCAGTTTAAATTCCAGATTTTTAAGTCTTCCCTATAAACTAAAGGGACAGGGAAGGTGACTTAGAGAGGGTGAGACTTATATGGATATTTAAAGAAGCAATATGTATTTACTGTAGCAATTTGTATCATAACAAAATATAATGGAAACCACAAAATGAGACTAGTTAATCAACGTGTGGTACTTCATACAGTAAGACATGATACCTCCCTAAAAATAATATAGAGGAATTTTTAACAGAATGAAAAAATATTTTTAATGTATCATTAAGTGGAGGTAAAAAGGTTTACAAGTGAGTGTATATAATAAAGCCATTTTTGTAAATAAGAAAATATGTAAATGCATGAAAGAACACAGCTGTCACTTACAATGTCTCCATTAATGAATTAATGAATTTTAACTCACAAATATATATTGGAGGGAATATGTATTATAATTGTTTTAATAAGGAAATATTTATTTTGAGAGAAAGAAAGAAAGAGCAAGGGAGGGGCAGAGAGAGAGGAAGAGAATCCCAAGCAGGCTCTGTGTGCCACACAGAGCCTAACATGGGGCTCAAACCCATGAACTGTGAGATCATGACCTGAGCTGAAATCAAGAGTTGGACACTTAACCGACTGAGCCACCTGGTGCCCCAAACATATATATATTTTTAATGTGATGTGGTAGTGGGTATCCCAAAGATGTCCATGTCCTGATCCCTGGAACCTATACTCTATTACAAGGCAAAAGGGATTAATGATGGGGATAAGGCGGGGGTGGGGGAGATTGGTCAGCTGACCTTAAGTTAGATTATCTTGAATCGCATGGGTGGGTCCAATCACATGAGTGCTTAAAAGTAGAAAAGTGGGGCAGTGGGGAGGGTCAGAGAGAGACAACATGAGAAGGACATGGCCTGCCATTGCTGGCTTTGAAGATAGAGAAGGAACACACCCACTAAGGAACGTCCTGGCCTAAAAACACTGGGGACGGTCCTCAGTTTACAGCCAGCAGAGAAACATGGACTTCAGTCCTGCAACTTCAAGGAATTGAATTCTGCCAATAACCCAATAGAAGGGAACAAATTCTCCCCAAAAGTGCCCAGAATGGAGTGCAGTCAACCGACACCTTGACATTATTCCAGCAAGACCCAGTTTGGACTCATCACCTGCGGAACTGTGAGAGAGTTAACTGCATGCTGTCTGCAAACGCTAAGTTGGTGGCAATTTGTTGCAGCTGCAGTGAACAGCTGGCCCCTTTGGGAGGAATTTGGAAACACAGAGAGAATAAGGGAGATGAATGTCACTCAGGGTGGGAATGCACAAGAGATACTGGGAAAAACAAACAGGAACAAAGGTTAATAGACGAGAGAGTGAGACAAAGTTGGAAAGGTCCAGTTTAGAAAAGGCTCGGGTCAGTGTCCTCTGTCTCTGTAAGGCGCGCCAGGAGGGGGCTGTCTTCTGAACGTAAAAGAGAAGGTTACGGTGGGAGGGAGGAGAGGACTTTCCCAGAACTAAGTATCTAAAGAAAATAAAGGAAAATTTTTAAAGGGTTGAAAAAAGCCTTTTGTGGCGATTGGTGGTGCAGAAGAGTGAAGGAGAATGCCCTTGCTAGGGGCGCTTGGGTGGCTCAGTCAGTTAAGCGCCCGACTCTTGATCCTGGCTCAGGTTGTGATATCACGGTTCATGAGGTCGAGCCCCCTGTCGGGCTCTTCACTGATAGCACAGAGCCTGCTTGGCATTCTCTCTCTCTCCCTCTCTCTCCCTCTCCCCAGTTGGACTCTTTCTCAAAAAAATAAATAAACTTTTATAAGTAAATAAATTCCCAGCCGAAGTGATCTGTGTGGGCTGGGCCAACAACGCTGATTGGTCTGGGAGCCAGCTGGTGGAGGGCGCCTCATTATTCATGGGGACTGACAAGAAGCCATGGTAAGAGTTGCATCGAGTCATGATCCCACGGAGAAAAGGATATGGTCACGTGAAATCTCACCCATGCTTAGCCCGCCTGTGGCTCCAGGTTAAGATTAAGCAACAAGGGACCGCTAAAGTGGTTTCATTTCTTCAGAAGGAGAGGCTGTGTTCTTCAGATCCACTCAGACATGCACAGACAGTATTTGTGGAAACAGCAGCCTGTTAGAATTCCATCTCCCCAAATCCAGAGGAAGTGAATGAACGTATTGAATTCTATTTTGTTCCCTTGTTTGTTGCCTTACTACCTGGAGTTTGGATCAAAGCCTACATTTAATATAAATAGAAGTTGATCTGCTACCATATTATGAAAAAGATCATTAAATCCCAGAAAAGCAGCCATTCCTAAAACTTGAAATTTTCCAGTTTTTTGATAGACTGCCAGCAACACTTTGTTTTGATTAGGATTAAGTGTCTGCCACATTGGAAACTGTAAAACTCAATCTCAAAAGATTTTTTTAAGTAAATTAAACATAAGATTTTAACCAGTTTCTCTCAAATACTCACTCTAGCAAAAACACGTAATTTCTACATTTAAAAAATAGTCAATTTATAAGCCAGTTGCTTCCCACAAAGTTGGAAAGGAGGAGGAAAGAGAGGCCCACTATAATCTTGTTTTCCTGACGCAATGCCACAGATTCACAGAGTTCTAGAATAAAATGCCTTATATGGAGGAATTAAAGTAGAAGTGACAGAGGTTTTACCAAGCTCTAGAGTATGACAATGAGCTCAGCACACTTTAAAATTCAGAATGAAGCAGGATGGACCAGCACAGCCCTCCCCCAAAAGACATCTAGTGAAAGAGTAGGGGCCAAGAGGTCTTCCGTATCCTGACTTTCCTTTATTGAGAACTGGCCATGTGCCAGGCCTTAGTGGAACACTTTCTAAGATATTAGCTAGTTCTTGAGAGCCATACAAGACACAGACAATACCATCCCCTTTTTACAAAACAGGAAACCAGAATAGAGGGGTAAGGGCTTATTTTTCCCCAACCACCCAGTGTAAAAAGACCCCCCAGTCATTCTTGGTTCCATTACCTTGTTGTTTTTCATTTTCTTCAGTATGTATGTCTCTATCTGGAATTATTCAGTATATTTGTTTACTTCTGAGTTCACAGACAATGCTAAATAAATACATATGGAGTTAATAAGTGAACTCATCTGAGGCCCTACGGTTGTTGGTGCCAGTGTTAGAATTGGAACTCTGTTCTATCCAAACCCAAAATAACTACATCTTTAAAGATTTTTTAATAGATACTCACTAATAAAAGGATATGATGATGCCTGAGGTATGATTCAAAATAATGCATGGCACTGGGGGTTTTGGGAAAGTGAAACAAAACTGACCCTGAGTTGGTGATGTTGCATTTGGGTGATGGACAGGTGCAAGTTTATTGCAACAGTCTCCCTAGTTTTGCATATGCTTGAAGTTTTCTGTAAGAAAGAATTTAATTTAAAAAACAAAGAGAGGCACGCCCGGGTGGCTCAGTCAGTTAAACATCTGACTTTGGCTCAGGTCATGATCACATGCTTGTGGCTTTGAGCCCTGTGTCGGGCTTTGTGCTGACAGCTCAGAGCCTGGGGCCTGCTTTGGATTCTGTGTGTTCCTCTCTCTCTAACCCTCTCCTGCTCACACTGTCTCTCTCTCTCAAAAATAACAATAAAACACTAAAAAAAATTTTTTTAATAAATAAATAAAAAACAAAGAGAACTTCAACGTTCATGTTTTATTTGTTCTGTCTTCTCCTGTTGCAACCTCTAAATTGCCAGTCTAAATTTCATTCTCCTTCTTATGCTGTACTAGCTAAATAACTTCTATTTCCCTTGTTGCTTTTCTTCCCCATTTCTTTGACTTATGTGCAGTAGTCAAAAATTCTTATTTTTCCCTGAACACTTCTACATATAAAACATTGCCTTTTTCTCAATACCCCCAATAACATAAAAGGAGGAATTTCACTCCAAGACTGCGTATGTGCCGATTAGTGAGTTTAGCTACAACCTTAACACATTTAATGGTTTTAAGTAAAATTTAAAATTCATTTATGCAAAAAAAAATGCAACACAAGATACATCTGACTCATTGTTATTTAAACTATTAAAGGTAACTTATACCATTATTCACTCACTGTTCTCCTGAGGTAAGCAAGCAGTAACACCTACTCAAGGCAAATGATAGGAAATAGGACTGGCTTTAACACCGAGCGAAAGTGAAATTTATTGGTTGTTCTTACATTCTTCTGATACCCGTCATTTTCTATCACTGTGACGGGGCAGGCATTATTGGTTTTTCGACCCATTTCCATCTACTGGTGCTTCCTTGTCACCTGGACCCAAGTGTTGGAGCAGCAACATGCCTAACCCCGGGTAGGTAGTAACTGTCACCTTCTCTCACACCTAAGGAAAGCCTCATAAAGCCATCTGGCCAGCTAGATATATGTCACTTTTACTCCTCAGTGTTTGTTTATGAAGGGAACAGAAGTAATCATCATGTACTTCTGCTCTCCCCCACCCCACACCCACACCCACACACACACACTTCCTCCCACCTTGAATGTAGATGTGATGATTGGAGCTACGGCAACCACTTTGCAACCATGAGGATGGAATCCAACACACATAGAGTAATAGAGTGGAGACAGATGAGAAAACTGAGCATCTGAGGGCATCACAGGGCACCTGAGCCAATGCCAGCAGCCACCTTCCTCTGAATGTCTGTATTTTTTCCAAGTTGGATCTTTCGATAGTTATAGCCAATTACCTTTCATTTTTGTTTTTGCGGAAATTCTTCAAATGCACATTACTGTTGATAAATTGCATAGAGAACATGAGATTTGAAAATGAGAAAGATGTTAAAGTAGATGGGCCTTACAGACATACAACATCATGGTTTCACTCAGACCGTAGGGTTTATCCAGTGGCTTCAGGTAACATCTCAGCCTTGAGATTCTGTGAGTATTTAAAAATGCACAAGCCTCAGGGAACCTGGGTGGCTCAGTCGGTTAAGCATCTGACTTTGGCTCCAGTCAGGATCCCACAGTTTGTGGGTTCGAGCCCCGCATTGTGCTCTGCACTGACAGCTTGGAGTTTGGAGCCTGTTTCTGATTCAGTGTCTCCCTCTCTCTCTGCCCCTCCCCCACACATGCTCACTCTCTCTCTCTCTCAAAAATAAGTAAAAATTTTTAAAAAAATACACAAGTCCCCATTCCCTCTGAGGGGACTGAATGAAACAGTCGATGATTTGACACAGTAAATACTTAACCATAAATCAAATTACATGTTGTGAAATAAGATACTGTGCAGAGCTTCCATCTCTGCACTTATCTCATCATTCCAGGTTTATGGTCTTGTGCCCCTGTCCTAGTCATGATTACTCTTCCATCCTTTTACCCTGATTCCCTCTTGCAAGTACTCCATCTCCAATTTCTAATTCCCTTACCCCCAAAACAATTGCTGAACATGATGTCTATCCGATATCAGCAACGAGACCCTTTCCTTGCTCAGCAGACATTAACTGAGGACATACTACATGCCAAGTGCAGTGTGAGTGCTGAGGGTAAACTAGTAAGTACTCTTGGCTGATGAGTCCAGTGCTCTAAAGAACCAAATATTCTCTCTGCCTCTCTCTCTCTTTCTCTCAAGTTTATTTTTATTTATTTTGAGAGAGAGGGACCACATGAGTTTGAGCAAGGGAAGAACAGAGAGAAAGGGAGAGAAAGAATCTGTCAGCCCAGAGTCCAATGCTGGACTCAATCTCATGAACTGTGAGGTCATGACCTGAGCTGAAATCAAGAGTCTGACACTGAACCAGTTGAGCCACCTAGGCGCCCCCCACAGATTCTCTCTTAAATGTTATTTCAACGTAACTGTTCATGCATTGCTTCTTATTTTTATGTGGGTGGAACTCATGCATGTGAAGAAAGCAGTTTTTAAAAATGTTCTAAAGTTTGATATTCCAGACTTGCTATTGCAAGTGAATAATTTGCCAGTGACCTTTAGATGTTTTAATAGGGTGACAAACCCACCTGAGCAAGAATAAAAAGTGGTTCTGTATGTTTTAATAAAA
Organism: Suricata suricatta; assembly: GCF_006229205.1. Classification (NCBI taxonomy): domain Eukaryota; kingdom Metazoa; phylum Chordata; class Mammalia; order Carnivora; family Herpestidae; genus Suricata; species Suricata suricatta. The sequence continues at coordinate 18,162,676 of NC_043706.1, read as the reverse complement.
TAAAAAGGCATGCTGGAGCACGTGGGTTTCCTTCAGAGGATATCAGCAACATAGAAAACTTGTCACCACACACACACACACACACACACACACACACACACACACGTTAAAAAACATATAGCGGGGGTCTGGGTAGCTTAGTTGGTTGAGCGTCCAACTTTGGTTCAAGTCATGATCCCACATTCATGGATTCAAGCCCTGTGTTGGACTCTGTGCTGACATTTCAGAGCCTGAAGCCTCCTTTGGACTCTGTGTCTCCCTCTTTCTCTGCCCCTTCCCCACTCATGCTCAGTTTCTCTCAAAATAAACATTAGAAAAATTGTTTTAATATATAGAATGTTAGATTTAAAGCAACCTTAGAGATTACAGCCAAAACCTATCTTTTGATAGGTTGAAAAACTGGATTCCAAAGAGGTTCAGTGACTTGGTTAAAATTACAAAGCTAGTAGATGCTTAAGATCCAATTGTTTACAACAGAAGTGAATTAAATTAGATAGTAGAATGAGAGTCATCGAATTATGGCTGAAAACCATGGCTGACTCTGGTCCTCTGCTAAAAAGAGACGATTATAGGGAGAGGAAATAGTGCTCAGTGTGCTGTTAAGGGTCAAGGGGCAGGTGCAGTATGAGTTTGACCCATGAGCAGAATGGCGATGGGCAGGGCTGTGCAAGTTATCGACTCCAGGGCTGTAGCACTGAAGGAAGCGATTGGAAGACTTTTTCTGACCATGGGAAAAGCCGTGTGTTAAAAGCCTGTTTACAATGAGGACGATGGAATTCTGACACAAATATGGCTGAATGGTCTTCAAATCAAGGCAGTAAATCCAGCTGATTTGCAACTTTATTGAAAGAAATTGATGGGAAAAGTGAATTACAAGAGTTAAGACTAAAGAGAGCTTCCGATTTGTCCCCAGGTGCCATGCATTTCTTTGGCTCCTTCTTTGCAACGTAGACATGGGGTCCATGAGGAGCCACCCATGCAGGCTCACCAAGGAGCATCTCAAGATGGCATTCCTGCATCATTAAGGAGTCTGTGATTCTAGTGAATTCCAATGCATATTTTGAGGAGAGACGGTCTGACATTTCATCAGATTCTCAAAGAAGTCTCTGATGTTAAAAAGGCTAAGGATTCGGGGGCACCTGGGTGGCTCAGTCAACTGGGCATCTAACCCTTGATTTTGGCTCAGGTCCTGATCTCACAGTTTACGGGTTGAACCCCGCATAGACCTCTGTGCTGAAAGTGTGGTGCCTGCTTGAGATTCCCTCTCTCCCTCTCTCGCCCTCCTCTCAAAAATAAATAGTTTTTAAGAAGGCTAAGGATTCCATTAATAAACTTTGCGCCTCCAAACTTACTTTGTGGATAGAAACACAGTCACTGCATGTGTGCGCGTCTCCCAATCTCTCTCTTTCAAGATGACCAATAATTTATACCAAGCAAGAAGAAAAGAAATGCACATTTCACTGATTTTATTACCTTTTCCTAAGGGGAGGGCAAAATGGTGAAAAAAATTAAGTCATCAACAGGTACAATTTTGTACTTACTTGTAAGAAAGTTAAAGTGTAGACAAAATATAGTGTAGATAGTCTAGATAAAAATCACTATTTTATCCAGTCCCAGCAGCTTCCTACCATTTCTAGGCCCAGCCACAGAGGCCTAGGGTAATGTGAGAAAGCATGGGAAAACCATGATTAATGGTTTTTACTTATCTGCTATTAAAATGCCTATTGGCCTTTGAATATAGGCTCCTGAACTATTTTAATTCATTAATTTATTTTTATTAGGATCAGTGTATCCTGACACTAAATTGCTCTAGCCTGTTGCAAAGATTCTATAAAACTGATTTGGGAAGAGTAAGTTGGCTATGCACAGCCTGGGAATTTCTCTATAAAAGATTCAGCTTTCTTTTTTAAAACTCCAAGCTTTATTTTTTCCATGTATATGACTCCTTCCCCAAACTGGCAATTTTCTCCTATCTCCCTCATTTAAATATTGTGCTTTTTAATGCGCCAGGGCGTTGCTTAGCATTTTGCTGTCAGCCATTCACAGGAAAAGAGTATATTTGAATTTAAACAGCATGAAAATGACACCTTTCTTCCTTCTATTTTGTTTGTGAGAAGGCGAATACATAAATACAAAGAACGCCAAATAAAATGGAGTAACGCAATGTGTATCATGTAAGTACAGGTTCCAGGTAGGTACCAGGAACGGTGGATAATAACAGAGAGAAGACAGTGTGCATCCACTCTCTGCGTCAGTCCTCACCACAACCCTATGTGGGAGATATGATTTTTAAGCCTCATTTTACAGGTGGGAAAACAGGGGCTGTAAAGGTTAAATTCACTGCCCTGTGTCTTGCAGCCAAGACAAAGCTGAGACTTGAGCTCAGGCCACTCCAGCGAGAGCCTGAATGTCTAAACACCTGATCTTCACTTTCTTATTCCGGGGCTAGTACAGAAAACAGGCAAGTGAAGCTAAAAAAAAAAACAAAAAACAAAAAACAAACAAAAAAAACCCCACCTCATTCTCTAGTTTTTGTTTTCTCGAGAGTAGCCCTTTATTATGAAGAAAACTTTAATGCCACTTCCAGGCGCCTTGGTGGCTCAGTCGGTTAAGCACCTGACCCTCTCAGGCTGTGATGTCAGGGTTCGTGGGATGGAACCCCACTTAGGGCTCTGCATTGATAGCGCTGAGCCCCACCCCCCTCCACCTCTCTCCAGCTCGGTGCGCACTCTCTCTCTCTCTCTCTCAATTACAGACTGTGAGTTCATGACCTGAGCCGAAGCTGGACCTTAACCGACTGAGCCACCCAGGCTTCCATATTCCGATGCACTCTTCTCACCAGTGACCTAAGAACTCTGGGCCTTGTGTCTTCTGCCAAATCACTGTTGAGGGCAGAACAGAACTGCAACTACGAAAATCTATGCAGTAGATCTTTAAGAAAGAAAGCACAGACAGGTCCTAAAGGAAAATGCCTGCGGTCCTCTCTCATGCCCAGTCACCCTGTTTCGCACATGAGCATGGATGGTGGTAGCAGGGAAGGTGCTCACAGCAGGCACACATCTCTCAGTGGCCCGCACGCAGCACCGATAGTGGTGCTTATGCATCTCTCTGCTTCTGAACTTTGGCCTGGTGCCACGTGGAAGAGCCAGGACACCTCACCCAGGGACCATGTTTGCCAGCTTTGCAGACCACTAAGAGAAGAGTAAACACCATCCATTTCTAAAGGAAGCTTGTTGTGACAAGGTTTTTGGACTATGTTCGCTAAACAATGGTGTTTGAAGAGCCAAAAAAATTTTTTTCATGAATTTTCATTTGTCTTGGAGTTTCCAAATGTGTCCAGTGAGGTTCATCTACCAAACGTGCTGACAGGAACCAACCACGTGCAGCAGGAGGAGGTGAATGGTCAGGCAGACACTTTCCTCTCTGCCACTGTCCACAAATTCACATTCTAGAGACTCCTTTCCATGCTTTAACGCTTTGTATCTTTTGAGGTCCTCCCCTTACATTCAAATATCTCCAAAGCATAATGAGCCCCAGAATATAGTCATAAAGATGGTATATCCAAGGGGCACCTGCCTGGCTCAGTTGGTTAAGCGCCCAACTCTTGCTTTCAGCTCAGGTCATAATCTTATGATTCATGAGTTCAAACCCTGCGTCAGGCTCTGCACTGGCAAGTGGAGCCTGCTTGGGATTCTCTCTCTCTTCTCTCTTTCTGCCTTTCCCCCCACTCATGTGCTCATTCTGTCTCAAAATAAATTAATACTCTTTAAAAAAAGATTGCTTATCTAAGAGTCTGAAAACTAAAAGGAACCCCAAAATTGTTTACAAAGGATTTTTGTTAATGACTCGATTTCTTAATCACAACATCATAATAATCTTGCTATAATGTGTGGCAATACATGAAGTCACCTGCTCGGCTACAATCTATGGTTGGTGATGTCATTACAGAGTCATGCAGACCAATATAGACACAGTAGCATGGATCATAATAGCTCATCACAAGAGAACCCAGCATGGGTTTATGTGGTAAAACTCTCACACACTTCATGGAACCAACACTAATCTTTCTGAGGAGATTATAGGCAAAAAAAATCTGCTTAAACAGACATTAGAAAACTGCTGTGCTGCAAGATTGAGAGGTAACATTGATGGACATTTTGTCAAAAGCTACTGTGTCATTTTTACCTACCATTTGGGATCCTTTGAGAACTCAAACCCTCTTAAGGCAAAAAAAAAAAAAAAAAAAAGCAGAGGGGGGTGGCTGGGTGACTTAGTTGGTTAAGCAATGGGCTCTTGATCTCTGCTCAGGTTGTGATCTCATGGTTCGTGGGATCAAGCCCCAGGTCAGGTTCTGTGCCGACGATGCGGAGCCTGATTGCGATTTTCTCTCTCCCTCTCTCTGTCTCTCCCCTTCTCTCTCTCTCTCTCTCTCTCTCTCTCTCTCTCTCTCAAAATAAATACATTTTTAAAAGAACTGAAGGTGGGGAGGTGCAGAGAATGTATTGGCATGCACAACTAAAAAGTTCAGGGGTAGAAAACTGGCAACACTAGATCTGGGCATTCAAATGACACCATCAGGAACCTGACTCTCTCTCGTACTCTCAGCTCCTTTACCCCCTGGCTCTTTTCTCAGGCAGGCTCTCTCCCTAAGCACAGTAAAGACACCAGCTTAACAACTGTAAGAAAGAAGCCTTCCTCCCAAAGGTGCAAGAGGAACTGGAGTCCATTGGTCCATTTGGGGTCATGTGACCAGGTCAAAGCCAATCACCGGGGCTGTTCTAAACTTTGTTCTCATTGACAGTGTCTGGGTAGTTAAAGATCCAAGCAGTGGGGACAAATTCACTTCCACACCTATGTATTAGTCTGCTAGGGTGGCCATAATAAAGTATCACAGACTGAGTGGCTTAAACATCAGAAATTTCTTTCTCACAGTTCTGGAGGCTGAGAAGTCCAAAGTCAAGGTGCCAGCAAGGTTGCTTTCTTCTGAGACCTCACTTCTAGGTTTGGAAATAACCTTCTCCTTCCATTGCTTTTATATGGACTTCCCTGATGTCTGTGTCCTAATTTCCTCCTCAGTCACAGAAGGGCCCACTCATATGACCTCATTTTATCTTAATCACTACTTCAAAGGCCCCATCTCCAAATATAGTCACATTCTGGATGATAAAGAATTCGGATTTCAACATATGGATTTGGGAAGACAAAGAATGACACATTTCAGTCTTATATATGTAATTTTTAATTATGAGGTTAGTAAGGGGAAATCAATGCCGAGCAGACAAAACAAGGCCTGGTAAACCCCAGTATCTGCCAACACGGTCCCAGCAAATCCTGCCATGAGCTTGCCAGAGCCTCACGCACACAGCAATATCTCCTCTGAGAACACCCCCACTTGAGTGGCTAGCACCTTTAGTCAGTAGCACTAGGAAGCAATTTTAATGCTTTTAAACCATACTCCTGCAGCATGATCCATTAAATATTTGTTCATTTGGGATATATATGGTGTTACTGAAAAAGAAAGATTATACAGTAGAAGAGAGATTTTTGCTTTGTTTTGTTTGGAAATGCTCAACTCAAATTAAATAAGTTTCTAAACCACAGGATGTTCCAGAATATTTTAATATGTTAATAATGACTGTGTAGTCTGTAACATTTACCATTCCTCCAAACACACATCAGTGAATGCTTCCTTCTAAAATTGTCATCCACATGATGGGGCGTAAAACTAAGCTTTGATTGGGGGGTGGAGGCAGGGCGAGACAGGACTTCAGGACTACTGAGAACTAGTTTTTGCCAATTCTGGAGAGATTTGGCCCAGTCTAGCATACGGCATACCAACCAGCTCACCTTCATCTGGTAGGCAGTGGAAAGTTCAAAGCTGAAAGAAGGCTAGCTTAGGCTAGCACAGGAAAGACTGAGGAAACATAATCAGGGGAGAAGGAGACTGAACGAGAAGCCATTGCCCAAATCTCCAAATTCAAGAGATGTAGCAAAATCTCGCATGATCTGGGCTCACACAGTCTATGAAGGGTCTTTACATCTGATCACAGTGGGGCAGGAGGTCAGGGGGCTACTGTGAGATTTCCTTAACATGAGTTGAGTGTCAGGACCATGAACCAGGGAGACCCATCTGAACTGATAGGATGAACAGTAGATGGAATTAGTCCCGAGAGAAGCAACCCAGTCATCTAGACAAGGGATGTAGGGTCCAAGTTCTAATTCCAGCACTAGCACGGGAGCTGGAATCCAGGGATGTAGGGAGAAAGCAGGAAGACCCACCCCCTGACCATGCTCAGTTGAAGTCTCACTTGGAATGACAAGGGACTGATAGTCACACAGCTTTCAAGGTTCCACATGCAAGTCCAGGTCCATCGGATCAGGTGGAAGCAGCAGATTTTAGGCACACTTCTGGGGGCGGGGGGGGGGGGAGGAGAGAGAACTGCCAACATATACCCGTATACCAGGCTGACTGCGCCTCCTCACCTTCTCAGATTTAACTTTTACAACTGATCCTTGCCCCCGAGCTCCAACCAGATGGCCTGTTGTTATTCCACACTGCACTACTGCAAGACTTCTGCCTTTTATCTTACTGTTCCCCTTTACACATTTTACCTGGGGAACTCCAGCTGGTCATTTAAAGACCCTGGCTGGACGAGACCTCCCTGGGAAAGATGTCCCTCCATCAGTCCACTTTCTCTCTTCCCACTCCCAGGCTGGGTCAGGTGCATTTCCTTCCTACTTCCGTGAAACAGGAGAACACTCTGGTGTTGGACCTAGAAACATTGCATGTGTCCACCTCTCACTGGGATAAGGTAAATGTGCAATAAATGTTTGTAGAAGTTCACTAACCTATGGCAGCAAGGCCCACACAGAGCTAATGAGCTCCCACGTAGCATTAGGATTGAGCTTAACATTGTACCTTTACTTTCTACTTGCAGATGTGGAAAGGGTATTCTTTCACCTATAATGCTCCTGCCATTTGACCCCTGAAATAAAATTGAGCACCTAGTGTCGCGGGAGTTAAGGCATCTTTCTGACACATGGTAATTACCCTTAAAAGTGTACCTCCCAATGAATCCCTTAAAAAACACTCCAGCTCAGAATCTGGAAGTGTTCATAAATCACCAGCTTTGGCCCCTCAGAAGTTTAGGAAGTTAACAAGGACACTTGACAGAATTACTGCCTTTATTAATGCCATGGGCTTGGATTATTTATTTAAGATTACTAGGGTCTGAAAACATGCGCTCCAATGAAGGCTTCCCCTAAATCACAAGGAATGGCACAAGGTCCCCTCCAGATAGCACCTTCTTGCTGTTTTGTGCTATTGGGAAGAAGCTTCTCCAAGGGATATAAAGAGCTGGGTAAACTCCAGGAAACAGGATGATTAAAAGTATCTTTTCCATTTCAAGCACCATAAATGTTAAACACATGTTTTGCAGTTCAATTGTTTTAAAATATTTTCCAACATGACCTTTATAAATATTTGTATGTCCCTCCCACTTTGAGTAGTAAATGACTGCTCATTGGGGCCTCCCGGGAGATCTACTGAGGAAATGCTCCCAGTGCGTGAACAATGCCCTGAGAGTAAGGTGCACCCTGTGAGGAAGCGTGTTACCTCTTCTGGGTCACAAGGCTTCCAATTAGACTCTAATTACTAGGACACTAAATTATTCAATGTGACCCGAGAAGAAAATAAAGCTTCCCAACATTGGAGAGGTACAGGGAACCTCAGAGTTTGAAAAGGCTAAGGAAATCATTGGGAGTAAAACCCTCCTTTTGCAGATGAAGGGAATGGGGCAGAGAGCTGACGGGAAGATCCAGGCTGCACAACACCTCCATTTTGAATCACTTGAGTGGCTATGAGCATGTCTTTCAGGACACACGTTGCGTGGGTTTTCCATTTGTCTCCTCCTTCCTGTCACCTTCCTGTGTCCTCTTCCTCTCTCAGACTGCTCTGGGATATTCTGCAGTGCCCATTTCTCTCTCTCTTTCCCAGCACCACTCTGTGCCCAGGCAATCAAACCCCCAGCACACCCTCAATCTGTGCCTTGGAATGCACTTTGCCTGCGAGTCCACTGCCCGCCATGGATTTCCTTCCCTGGGAAGCCTGACTGACTTCTGCTCAGACTTCAAAGCCCATCTGCCCAGTGCTTGGCTCTCCCTGTTGGAGCAGCTCTGAGCTCTTATGTCACCACCGTCCTCACCCATATTCGTTGTAGTATAGCACTGATGACATTGATGTCTAAATATTAGTTTTCTTATCTGTCTCCTTGACGAAACAGTGGCCCCTACACAATGCCTCTTCGGTTGCTGGACAGTCTCTTTCACTCCTTCGGTTTCTACTTCAACTGTACTCTGATAAACCCAAGTCTGTGTCTTCCAGGCCACTCTTAATGCACATTTCAAGTCACTGTTGAAGGTTCTATCAACATTTCAAACCCAACTTTTCCAAAATAGAAGCAAGAGTTTCCTTTGTCCATCCATCCACCATCCCAAAATCTACTGCCAGTCCTCATTTGTCCATCTCTGTTCATGCCCATTACAATCCCATCACTGACTCAGATTAAGAACCCAAGGTTCGCACTGACAACTCCTTCCAACCTTCCTCCTAGTACTTGCCAGCCCCGTTGCATTCCACCCTGACAGTATCTCTAGGAGCATTCCCCCCTCTCCTTTATTGGGGCCGCAGCCTGAATCCAATCTCTCATTACTTCTTGTCTGATTGTTTTCAGGGCTTTCCACTCTGTTGTCTCACTCCTCCAAGCCACCCAATGCACTGTTGCCAAAGGCATTATCCCCAAAGGCAGCCTGGTCAGAGCTTTCTCCTGCTCACACACTTTCAGTGACTCTTCTTGGTCCACAGTCCAGACTCTTTAGCATTTCATTCCAGATCCTTTACAATTCAGCTCCAACTTCATTTCCATTCTTACCTCTCAACCACTCCAATTGCTCATTTTAACTCCAACCACAACTTTTCCTAAGACGTTGCTTTCTGTGAAAATATAGAGACAGTAAAAATTAGAAACAGATCCGTAAAATAAGATCTTAAAAGTTTATTGTACAGATAAGAACAGTTCATGAACTAGGAGCTGTCAAATCCAAAACTGATAGGAAGTTCAGAGGACTGACATGGCAGAATCGCTTATAAAGTGAAAATGAGGAAGTTGTTTACCCTTTCCAATGATTGGTTCTGACAGTGAGAGTTTGCAGACAGAGTGGATTGGGTAAAAGTGATTAACACACAGCATTTTAGGAAAGATGACTTACGTTTCTTTTCTGATTTAGGAGAAATCATTTAAATTCAGTTTTGCTCACATGGCTTTAATGGTTTTGTTTGTCTAGAGAATTTTCATGTCTGGTCTCCATTTTGAATCTTACTTTTTAATGCTTCTCGTTTAACTGTCAGCTAAAATTCAGCTCAGTATATCACATCTTTCAGGAAGTTATTGCCCAATCCTATGAAGGACCTTGTTTATAACAACTATATTTTAATAGGATCCTATTTTCTCCTGTTTTTGCAGGGAGGGTGAAGCCAACACGATCAGAACAGAAATCCTGCATTCCCGACAGTGCCCACCATAGTATTTAGCACACCGGAGGCACTTAATACACATGCGTTGCATTGAAGTTGATTTTACAAGAAACAGAAGTGTGTATAGCTACCAAATTCAGAGTCTAAGACTCACAAATTTGCACATCCACCATTTCTGAAATCAGAATCCATCTTGCAATCAGTATCTCAGTAATTAGCAATCTTTTTTTTAGTGACATAAAATAGCCATACCTCTTAGGATTGATAATGTATTAATATCCAAGGAAACAAGCTATTAAAGAGTAGATTCACTTCAAAAAAATGCCCCTCTGAAGAAGCAACTGCCAAATGCATGGAAAACACAATCCTTGCTACCACATGACAGGAATTGACACATTACTTCATAATCAGTCAAAAACAACCTATCCTTCCCTCTCAAGTCTACTATACAATCTTCCTCATGATCTAACTATAAGCAAATCTCAGTAGGTATAAGCTGCTTGAGGGACAAAATCATATCCTACTCTTCAGGCGTGATCAATGTTGCACTTTATATATAGTACATATTCAATTAATATTGATTGATTGATTCATCTTTAATGCAAATCTGTTAAAATAACCAGACAACTAGAAGATACAGAGCTGTTCCAAAGCACAATCAGAATTAAGTTCAAGGCACCAGGCAAAGAAATTATGAAACTTTTCAATGCAAATCCTTTCTTCATCATCCACATAGCCAGTGTTACTTATGACCTTGTCATTATCACAAGCAGCATTCCTGTCACTAACACATACTGAGTGGGACCGCCTGGATAGCTCAGTTGGTTAAGCGTCTGACTCTTGATTTGGGCTCAAGGCATGATCTCATGGTTCATGAGTTTATGTGGCTCCAGGTAGACAGTGTGGAGCCTGCTTGGGATTTTCTCTCTCTCTCTGCCCATCCCAGGCATGTGCTCTCTCTGTCTCTCTCTGTCTCTGTCTCTGTCTCTCTCTCTCTCTGTCTCTCTCTTTCTCTGTGTCTCTCTTTTCTACAGAGACCTTATCTCAGCCCCACTCCCATCCACAATACAAACTTCAAGTTACTCTCCTTTCCCTGCTCACTCAAGCCATTTTCAAACCTGCACAGGAGACCTGCCCTGCTCTCTCACGTAAAACCTCTTCATGTGAGTAGCAAACTTATTTATACCTTCTTGTTGTGCAGCATCAGATCCAGACCAAATTTGGGATGGGATCCATCCTGACTCCGAAGGGTGGTCAAACAAAGATAGCCGCTGTCATTATCACTCGACCCTTTTAACCCATGATTAACCCAAATTTACTGGCGGTCACACAGGTAGTCAGTGTCAGCAGCACAACATCCAGAGCCTGCGCTCTGAACCTCACATTTCATTTTCTCCTGCCTGGGTTACTACTAAGAGCTTTCTACCTGTTCTCCTTGCCTCTAGCTTTCCCTGCCCACAGTCCTTCCTCCAAACAGAAAAGAGTAGGTCATAGCACCTGGGTGTCTCCATCGGCTGAGCATGACTCTTAATCTTGGCTCAGGTCATGATCTCACGGTTCATGAGTTCAAACCCTGCATCAGGCTCTGTGCTGACAGCTAGCTCAGAGCCTGGAGACTATTTCGGATTCGGTGTCTCCCTTTCTCTCTCTCTGACCCTCCCCTGCTCGCGCTGTCTCTCTCTGTCTCTCAAACCTAAAATAAAAAACATAAAAACATTTTTAATAAATAAATAAATAAATACACTTTATAAGCAAATAAAAAAAAAAAAGAAGAGGTTATTTTTCTTTTTCTCTCAGCTCCTCTTTGCTGCACAGATCACAACCAGCCCAACCTTCTTTTCTACCCTGAATTCAAGGTCTCCACAGAGTCCCAAGAAATCTGTCCTATGCTGTATAGTTTCACAGACTCTTCTCCATATACTGTAGTATAATGACTACCGGCTGTAATGTAATTATTTGTTTAAAAAACATCTCCCCAGCTAACCTATGCCTCTGGTACAGAGCCCGACACGGGGAGAGAAATAATGTCTAATGAATCAAAGAAGGCAATGTAATAGTGTTATAAGAACTTGATAGAAATATAGTTTTGTCCCCCAAATCTTGGTAGCAACACTTACTCAAGACCATCACATTGTAGTTTGTCCAGTTTACTCACAAAATAATATCTGATATATTTGTGTTAAATTTAAATAATGCTTTTCATCCTAAAGTACTTAGATTCTCATATTGTACACTTAAATTTTGAAATTATAATAAACTTCTGACTAGTCTCTTTACCTTCATTTTTTCCTCCTTCCCATGCAAGCTATGAATTTTCACATAAAGAAAATCACTGTCTCTCATCACTTCTGTGTCATCCATTTGGAGGTTTCTAGAAGGGACAGGCCATCATCTCCCTCATGCTCTCATTTAAGTCAGTAAATTAATCCCCCATCAAACTACCATGTGAGGTGATTTCCTACACAAGTGGCACCACAAGAAACTAACAGATGATGACTTCCCCATTATGACTTTAATAACCCAACAAGGTTTCCAGAAAGCGAAAAGATGACCCTTCCCTGAATATTGTGCACATCATTATCCCACATAGGCTTTCCGCTCTGCTGCTCTCACAGAGTATTGGATGAAGAAGAAATCAAATGGTTTGAAAGGGTCCAAACTCTCTTTCTTGGAAATGGAAGGCCGAATACAGGAATCCCCAGTAAGGAGATGCCACTCCTCTTATTGCTTTACAAGCTTTTCCAGATTAGTTTCCAATGAATTATAGATGACCCATTTCCCTTCTAAGTTGCTCTATTTTTCAGCAGGAAGAGAGAAAGCTGTAATCCATAGTCTTCTCTTCCGCAGTCCTCCACTCAGAAGGTACACTCATCAGTCTCCCCGCACTGAACCAAAAGCTTCTATAGTGAGAAACACCACATCCAACACCAAAATTTTCTCCAAAAGAGTTTAAGAGCCTTGTCTTAGTCCACTGAGAAATACTGTAGCTATTTTTCTGAAATTATTAAACTCATATTATTGGCCAGACTGACTGGACAACTCAATCATATAACCATTTAATTCCATCAAATAACCAATTTAAACCATTAAATTCACTTGTCTACATTGGTTGATTATTTGAGTGTTATATGGACAAATACCTTATCACTCAACACCAAAGGCAACAGAATGGTGATGATAAAAAATAGATACGATTTTGTTCCATAGGATCTATGAATGTGTGAAATCAAGGTTTGTCTTAAATAGTAAACCTCTCAGTTTACAGATAATAAATCTATTACCAGAAGTCAGCATCTTTCATACAATCAGGAAGTTGTACTTTTGCAAACTGGTATAATCAGTTCCTTGTTCTATTGTCTGTAGAGGTAATTTAACTTTTAAAAAAGCTCTTTTAGGGTCGCCTGGGTGGCTCAGTCAGTTAAGCATCCAACTTCAGCCCAGGTCATCATCTCACAGTCCGTGGGTTTGCGCCCCGCGTCAGGATCTGTGCTGACAGCTCAGAGCCTGGAGCGTGCTTCAGGTTCTGGGTCTCCCTCTCTCTTTGCCCTTTCCCTGCTCGCCCTCTGTCTCTGTCTCTTAAAATAAAATACATAAAAAAAATTTTTTAAGCTCTTTAAATGGATCCTCATTGTAAGTCTACAATGTTGCATTGAGCTATGACCCATAAATTCATCTGATTAAGGATGGTATTAATGCTGCCCTCAAAGGACTTCAATTAAACAATCTAGTAACTTGGAATGGAATGAGCCTGGAGGGTCAGAGTCCTGTGATCTGAAGATGGACGCTCTAAGCAAGGCTCAAAAATCTATACACACAGAGCAACTCAAGTAGGAAACTGGTGCTAAACTTCATTGTCTAAGTTGGGCACAAAGAGCCAACCTTTTTATAAGTGTTGTTTGAGGTATAAATGTGGTGCTTTCCCATGGATCTAAGACCAGCAAGGCATGCAAATGCTTCATTTGTGGGTTGGCAGGTATTACTTAATTTGCACAAGCAAATGTGGGTTTGGAAGCATATAGAAACAAACAACAAAAAGTGACAGGGAGTGCTGATGCTAAAACTTCTTCCTTAATAGCCATCTACTTTGTGTCGCTAATTGAGTAAATGAAAATCATATTGTCCAATCACACCGAGGAAGAAATACTGAGAAATTGGTGTATGAAAGTAAGAAAAGAAAGAATGGTGCAAAATTCAGAAAGTTTATCATCTGATATAAGGCCAAAGACAAGGCTAAGGATTTTGTTCTCCTTATGGCAAACAAAATAAATAGAAAAGATAAAAATGATTTACGAAGATCTCTAAAAGTGAGATTTTTAGATGTGGTTCTTCTAGACTTAAATAATCTTCCCACTCAGAGTGTGTTGCTGTACCCATGCTGTGTATTTTGCCTGTTTTCTTATTTAAAATCAAAACTTAAAGGCAATTCTCCCTAAGGACATACCAGATTAAAAATCATTTTAAGTACACCTAGAGTGTTTATCTTTTTTTTAATTTTTTAAAATGTTTGTTTATTTATTAGAGAGAGAGAGACAGAGTGTGAGTGGGGGAGTTGCAGAGACAGGGAGACACAGAATCCAAAGCAGGTTCCAGGCTCTGAGCTGTCAGCACAGAGCCAGACATGGGGCTCGAACTCAAAGACCGTGAGATCATGACCTGAACTGAAGTCAGATGCTTAACTGACTGAGCCACTCAGGTGCCCCCTAAAGTGTTTATCTTAAAGACACTAAGACATGTTTACAATCCTTATGGCTAAATGAGCAATGTCTTACTTAGAAACACCTAAACAAAATGTACAAAATCATTATTAAGACCAGAAGAAATATATTTTATAACAACTTAAGAGCAAAAGAATCATTGATATTTATTAACATAGATAATTAATACAATATACATGTTTATTAGGACTAAATTCAGACTCCTTATTTGATTGCTTTGTATAGGAAGGACCACTTACAAATCCTGGTCCCATAGAGATACAGAAATAATTTCTGTTTTTGCTCATTTACTCCTTTATTCTAAAATATGATGCAGGCAAGTACTTTCAAACTGTATTAGAATTTCTACTGGGATATTTTTCCAAAGCAACTTATCATCAATTAATATTCATTTTGTTCTGTCTTGCTTTGTTTTTTGGGTTTTTTTTTAATATTTTTCTTTTTTATTGAAGTATAATTATCATACAGTGTTACATTGGTTTCAAGTGTACAATATAATGATTCAACATTCTGTACTCCTCATAAGTGTGTTCTTAATCCTCTCCACCTATTTCACCCATCACCCCAGCAACCTCCCCTCTGGTAACCATCAGTTTGTTCCCCATAGCTAAGAATCTGTTTTTTGTCTCTTTCTTCTTCGTTTGTTTTGTTTCTTAAATCACACTGATGAGTAAAATCATACAGTATTTACCTTTCTCTGACTGACTTCTTTCACTTAACATTATACTCTGTAGATCCACCCATGTGGTTGCAAATAGCAAGATTTCATTTTTTATGGCTAAGTAATACTCCAGTATACATATATGCTACACCTTCTTTATTCAGTCACTTATGATATGGACACATTAGTTGCTTCTAGATCTTGGATTTTGTAAATAATGCCGCAATAAACATAGGGGTGCATGTATCCTTTTGGAATTACTAGATCACATAGTACTTCTCTAAGTTTTTAAGACCTTCTTCAGGAGGTCTTAGGGTTCAAAACTATTTTCATAAGATGAAGTTCTTTGCCTTTTTTCCCTGTGTTGACATTTGCATTGATTGCTGGCCTTTGACCCAGATCAAGGAATAAGCACCAAACGGGACTAGCAGCCATTGGATTCTTCCCTACCACCCACAGGAGAAGGGGGCGGGGGGGAGCTGGTTTTATTGATGTGATTGACAAAGTAGTAAAAATGAACTTATTAAATCTGAATCTTAGCATACACATTTTTTTTAAATCTTCTTTTGACAAAATAGGAGGTGCCCATTAAGTACTTGTGCTGTGGACTGAAAAACAATGCTTATCTTGAAGGAAAGCACTTGCGCGATCAGCTGAAGTAGTGGCTCTCTTCATGGAGCACTATTTTTGCCTGGAAGATGTACCAACAGACTAACTTGGTTACTTGGATTTGGTCACTTGGCATACATATTTCAAAAATCAACTGAAAGGGTGTGTCAGTTTAAGGTAAACAACTGGCATTGTTTGTTGCCAAAGATAAAATGCCAAAAAAGCAAGGGCTTACACTAAGGAGATTGTGTTTCTGAATAAACAGCAATGGATTAATCCAGGACATTTTGCACTCTGCTCTGCTGTTGACAAGTCATTTCCTTGGCTCCAGGTGACATGAGCTACAAGTCCCCGATTTTGTGGGCCAATTCGGGTATCCATCCAGTGTTACCAGTGATGCATCCCACATGGCTTGGCAGAAACTTCCCTCCCTGTAGCCAAAGAGGCCCTGAGAGTGTGGCCCTCTCTACACTTGGGGGGAGGGGAGGTTGGCCACCAAAAAAGGAAACAAGAGACCCTCTGACTCATCTTATTAATTATATTGTTACATGATTTTAACATGAACACCGGAGTGCAAAATGGCCTGGATTAATCCACATGCTTCAGGCAAGTATTTGGTAAGGAAACTCTAGTAGAAAATTTTGCAATTGGAATTCATGGTCTTCACTAACTGAGGCATCGCTGTTTTGGTTTTTATATATGCTTCATTTTATTTGTTTTGTTTTAATGTTATAGATCTATAAAGCACAGGGAAGTTTAGAGATTCCTCCTGAACAGGACAAGAAGTAAGCAATAACTGATGGGGAAATTCAAGCCAATTTAATAATAACCCAAGGGTCTACTGTTCATAAAAATATAATGCAAGGCACAGATGTAATTTAAAATTTTCTAATATCCCCTTTTTAAAAAGTAAAATGACATAGGTAAAATAAATTTTAATAATTTTTATTAAAGTTTATTCATTTATTTTGAGAGAGAGAGAGGCAGGGAGAGAAGTAATGAGAGAATCCCAAGCGGGCTCTGTGCTGTCAGGGAAGAGCCCGATGTGGGTCGTGAATTCACAAACTGTGAGATCATGACCTGAGCCACAATCAGGAGTCTGATTGCTCAACCAACTGATTTACCCAGGTGCCCCAATAATATTTTCTATTTTATCCCATATATCCAAAATATTCTCATTTTAATATGTAATCAATATAAAAATGTTAACTAGATAATTTATATTATTTTCTCATACTTTGTATTAGTCCGCTCAGGCTGCCATAACACAAGCTGGATGGCTTATGCAACAGAAATTTATTTTTTCACAGTTCAGCAGGCTGGAAGACCAAGGTCATGGCCACCTTCTTGCTGTGTCCTCACGTGGCAGAGAAAGAGAACAAGCTTCCTGTCATCAGTATCCCACCATTATGACCTGATTTAACAGTTATTATCTCTTTGCTCCAAATTCAGTCACATTTGGAGTTAAAACTTCAACATATAAATTTGAGTGGAAGTGGGTAGGAGAGGGCAATTTAATCCATGGTGGGTTAAGTCCTCAAAATCTGTGGATACTGGCTCCTGAGTAGACACTACAGATCTCAATAAATGGCGTTAGCTTTAGAAGTCAAAGCAACTCTGAAATTGAGAGCTCTGGCTCAAGAACTGAGGACCTGATTTTCAGGTGAAAGGCAGTAATCCTGGGAAGAAGCCAACCCAGTGTCCACAACTACAGTCAGAAACTAAGGTTCACCCAAAGGCAACCAGGGAAACTGACTACACACATCTTAGGAACAATTGTTAGTCTTGAGAACCCAACTGTCAGTGTCTGCTGCTTGGTGAAGAAATTGAGGGTTTCCTATCAAGCCAGAACCTCATGCAATCTTTCGTCAGCTGGAAAAAGAGTGGCAGGATTCCTGGAGGTGGCCTTCATACAAGCTGTGCCAGCTCAGCCAGCTGTGAGCTCCCTGAGGACTCCGTGCACAAGGGCTGGAGCACGGGGGCAGGACTGGGGTTCTCTGGTGACACGTCTCTGTGGGGGAATGGCTATGCTTGACGTTCCTCACCAGCAGGCGTGGACAACATAGCAAGCACACCAAGTCCAGCCATGTTACATTCCGTCTATCCAAACTGCCCACAAACTAAAATCAAGCAAACAAACAAACAAAGATGATGACACAGGGATCCAATTCCTTCAGAAACAAAATTCCCCTGATTTCCACAGGGCAACAGCACACAATGAAGCACTCGATAAATAAATAAATAAATAAGTCATCTTGGAGAGTATAAACTATTGTGTTTTTTTTAATATAAAGAAACACCTCCAGCAAGAACTCCATGATTGTACAGAGAACTCACCAATACTATAAATTCAAAAATACTCAAGAAAAAAGTTTTCATTAGTTAAGAATATTTTTTTGTGGCTCATTGAGCAGCAGATACATTCCGTGGAGTGTTTGTCATTAGCTGAGTATTTATTTGTACTGTGGACTTTTATGGCCATTCTTTTCCCAAGGTTATAGTAATGCTCAAGGATTAACCAGGACCAGAACTAGCCTGAGGTGAAATTGTGTGTGTGCCTTTGGCAGCTCCAGCCTCTCCAACCTGTGACTCTCGTGCCCTTTCCTTGCTTCTATACCAGGTCCCACTGTTTTCCAAGATCCTGGCCCCCACCAACCAAGAAGGACAATCAAGTGGTCACGTTTCCCCCCCAACATTAGTAGCTGCAGTGGAATCTGTTATTTTGCTGTCCTGCACCTCCTCTCCTTTCTTCCAGTGACAGTGACATCCTTGCTTTTCTCCAGGGAAACATCTCTTTCACCCTCCTGCCTGTGTTTGAGAAGGAACCCAGGACTGACAGTTGACTTGGCACACCCAAACAGCATATTCTAGTCATGGACCACAGTGACTGGTTAAGGAATGGGCACATGGCCAAGTCAGCCGGATCAGCATGTCCTTGTAGGACATCATCAAGGGCACAAGAAAGGCACTACTGAGACCACTACCTTGCCACTATTTGGGGATGAGACTACCTAACTGAAAGGGGCCAATAGGAAACAGATTCAAGAGATGGAGGGATGTGTCCTCTTGACATCATTTCTGTAGCTGGATGTAATGATCTAGATTTTTTAGTAAACCAGCTTAAACTAGGTCTTCTATCACTGCCATCTGTGAGTCTTAACAAGTAGAGTGTTGTACTTACTTGACCTTTTAGGAATAGACCCACCAACAACACCAATACCACCACCACCACCACCAGAACAGGGTAGTGCTTAAAGCAAAGGAAGGGAACACCTGTGAATAAATTGCAGGCACCTAATGGCATGTTGGTGAAGCTGATACTTATAGGCAGGAAGTTTTTCCAGCATCCCTTCAGGGTTTTTTTAAGTATCATGTAAATACAGTCTACATGCACTCTGGACAAAACCAGTTTTGTTGCTTTGCCTTTTCAGTCTACTAAGTTTTCATTTAGTTATTTGAGCCTAGTGTAGAAACAATCTTAATATGCCAAATACTTTTCATTAGAACAAGGCCAGGGCTGGGTTCTCACAACTATGGGATGAAACAGCCATCCTTTATTTGACTAAAGAGAGAGGAAATAACAGTTTTTCACAAGGAGACTAGCATTTTACATTGAATGTCTACCCATGAGTCACAGCAGCTGCCAGTAAAGAAGACAAAGAATATAATTGCCCATCTATCCTTACTATTACCACCATCCATAAGTAAGATTGTGACTCACTGTTACCACCATGAACGCCATCACCAAAGCTAGTATTATTCACTGCTTTCCCGGGTTTCTCTTTGTTCTCCAGGAATTCTCTCTATACTCTCATCTCTTACGTCTCTAAAATAATGGGAATGGAATTTTTCTAGAGGAATTTAAAGGGGGCTGGAGCTGGCTTCTCCTTGAACTCTTTCTAGAAGAGCATCAACTCAGAGACAGACAGAATTTAAGATTTATACTGTGTTTTCATTGAAAGTGGGTATATCTTCCACTCAACAGACATTCATTAGGGACCTGCTATACATATT
This sequence comes from Suricata suricatta, assembly GCF_006229205.1. NCBI lineage: Eukaryota > Metazoa > Chordata > Mammalia > Carnivora > Herpestidae > Suricata > Suricata suricatta. Next base: position 18,143,145 of record NC_043706.1, on the reverse strand, counting down.
AAAATGAAATAGGGGCCTTTGCGTGGTCTAGTTGGTTAAGTGTCTGACTTCAGCTCAGGTCATGATCTCACGGTTTATGGATTCTAGCCCTGTGTCGGGCTTTGCGCCGAGAGCTCAGAGTCTAAAGACTGTTCCAAATTCTGTGACTCCTTCTCTCTCTGCTCCTCCCCCACTCGTGCTCTATCTCTCTCTCTCCCTCTCAAAACTAACCATTAAAATTTAAAAATATAAAAAAATAAAAAATAAATAAATGAAATGAAATAAATATCTCAAGTTATGCCCCTGGCCACAGCATCTTTTAAGAATCCCACCCCTACCAACCTACCATCACATGCATCCAATTGTCTTCCTTGGGAGTTCCAAAGAAGAGACACCTAAAAGGACTTCCAGAGACATGTGAGAACTTCGGGCTCTTCTAGGGATATTTATGAAGTAACCACCAAATGCAAGGTATTTGTGCCCTAATTGTGATTAAACTTCAGTTCTTAACAATTCCTACATATTCTCAGAGTTCCATGAATAGAGAATACTATCTCCAAATGTAAGGAGAATTCTGGTTTCCTTACACTTAGTTTCCTCTCTTCTCCCTCTCACACTAGGTGAAGGGAAGCCCTTTACTCCGGTGTTGAGTGGGGGTGAAGGGCAGCAGTTATTAACAATAAAGGAGTCCCATGTTCTCTTGGCTAATTTTAGAAGGCTTGGATAAAAGCAAGATAATGCATTTTTAAAACCTATGATAAACCTATTGTGGAGTGCCCAAAGATAACATGAGTCAGCCAGCCTCAAATTTAGCAGATTTCTCCCCTAGTGTTATTATTTTCAAAGTATTAATGAGTCATAAAATGGGAGGAGGCCATTTTATTACATTTCAAATAAAAACATACAGTAATTCAAGTAAACATGTCAATACCTGAGTGTATGAGCAGTTAGTGATCAAGTTGGTAATCTTCCATTGAAGACACCTGCCTTCTCCTTTGCTATTTTTGTATGGATCCCTTCTTCCCCCACCCTTTCTGTCACATTTCTCCATAATGACCTTTCAATCTTCCAAATACTGGTCCTACATTTTCAGCTGCCTGCTCGCCAGCTCTACTGTTGCCCTGCTTATACCTCAAACCTCCCATATCCAAAAGGAAAGCTCTTCTCTTCCCATGTGGGTCTGATCCTCCTCTTGTACCTCCCTGCTCAGTTAACATCATCTGCATATGTAACAGCACTTGAGCTGGATGTCACTTTAATCCCCCTACCCCTCCAGCACCTACTTATTGACTCTGCCATCAAGTTGAGTTGATTCTATCTCTCAGGTCAGTTTTGTGTCTATTCCCACCTTCTTTTGTCTTATTTCAAGACCTCCCCCACCCCCACTTTGAAAACTGAACTACTCTCCCAACTACTGAAACTAATCTCCTTGATTAAAACCTCCCTTTGCTCAAGTATCCTTAAGCCAAATTCATCTGCCTTTTTTTATTGTGCATTTATTTATTTTGAAAGAGAGAGAGAGAATCCCACGCAGACTCCACACTATCAACACAAAGCCCAGTGCAGTGAGGCTCGAACTCATAAACTGCAAAATTATAACCTGAGCTGACACCAAGAGTTGGACACTTAACCAACTGAGCCACCCAGGCACCCCTAATTCATCTTTTTATAACATTAATCTACTCATTTTATTTTCCTTCTCCAAATCTTTTCATGAAATCAGAATATTTAAAGTACATAACATTGGCATCTCCTCTGCGAAGACTTCCTAGACACCCCCTCCCTCCTAGCACAGGATTAACACATCATTGGTGGGTCCAACATTTAATACGTTCATTTTCAGTAAGAGCTATTTATATATCTATGTTCTCTTCACCTGAAAACTGAGGACTTTTTACGCATGAGTCCAAAATGCCTGGCAGAGAAACAGAGAAAAGCAGGAAAAGATCTATATAGTATCCCCTGACCTCCACAAAGTACCACCAACCTGACTTTCCACTACTGTACACACCCTTCACGTTCTTATGTTCAGTCACATAAGATGGCTTAGTCAGGAAGGGGGCTTACTCAGACCAACACACACAGTTGAGTTTTAGGGTATGACTGTGTGATTAGACAAGAAAGGAAAATATCCTATGGAAACAAAAGAAAAGGAGCCATGGTCCCATGAAGTCATTTGGAGACTAAAGCTAGAATGTGGCTTTTTAAATTTTTATTTTATTTTATTTTAGACAGAGACATGAACAGGGAAGAAGAGCAAAAGGGGAAAGAGAGAATCTTCTATTTTTTTTTTAATATTTATTTATTTTTGAGAGACACAGCACAAGCACAGAGGGGCAGGGAGAGAGGGAGACACAGAATCTGAAGCAGGCTCTAAGCTCTGAGCTGTCAGCACAGAGCAGGACCTGGGGCTCAAACTCATGAACCCTGAGATCATGACCTGAGCCAAAGTCAGACCCTTAACCAACTGAGCCACTCAGACACCCCTAGCAAGTGGCTCTACATCCAGGGCAGTAGTCAAGGAGAATGTTAACTCTAGTGTTCTGCAAATGAGCGCTTCGTATTGAGCTTCTGTAGAATCGCACACACATTCTGGCTTCCTCTCCCTCCATCACCCCCACTTTTTCCTGCTCCACCATTTCTGCTGCTTTGTGACGTTAACATCTCCATAACATTGCTTACTCAGAATGCTCTTCTGTACCTCATTTTCCCCCCATGGTTCCCATTCTCTCAGCCTCACTTCCCAAACCCAACTGTCAGCTTCTATCTTTATTTCAAATGTCATTTCCCAGGATCAAGATCCTAATCAGCCCAGCTCTTCCCTGTTTGTGCAGAGCTTCTCTGGCCAGGACGTAGTCTGGCTATGAATTGGCTGCCTTTGCATCAGCTGCTCTTCTCTTGTTTAGCCAGCTTACCCCGTAGGGGCAAGGTCACATGACACAATGCACACCTGTCTAGGGTTGACAATCATCATGAACGAGGTGGCCACCCTTAACTGAGGTTGAGGTGATGCAGTCACCCTCTACTTGTCCAAAATGCCCAAAAATATGCATCTCAAACACTATACATGCCCACTGACCCTGTTAAGTCGTGCATCAGTCAGAAATTCCCTTCCACCCATTTTCTCCAGTGAAACCTCATTCTTTATAAAATCCAGTTCAAATACTAGCACCACCCCCCTCTCCTTGAAAACTTTCCTGAATCTCCTACCTGGTATCAAACTCTCCTCTTTCTGTAATCCCAAAATGCTTAGTGCTTTTTTTAGTATTTATTTATTATACCATGTCCTAGAGAATAAATATTCACATATGTTTTGTTTCTGTTGGATTATGGATTTTATCCTTTTAATTTTTTTAATGTTTGTTAATTTTTGAGAGAGAGACAGGCTCTGAGCTGTCAGTACAGAGCTGGATGCAGGGCTTGAACTCATGAGCTGTGAGATCATGACCTGAGCCAAATCAAAGTCAGACATTTACCCAACTGAGCCATCCCAGTGCCCCTGGATTTAAATTTAAAAAAGAGCAGGGCTTAGGGTGCCAGGGTGGCTCAGTCAGTTAAGTGTCCAACTTCGGCTCAGGTCATGGGTTCATGGGTTGAAGCCCTGCATCGGGTTCTGTGCTGACAGCTCAGAGCCGGGAGCCCATTTCAGATTTTGTGTCTCCTTCTCTCTCTGCCCCTCCCCCACTCGTGCTCTGTCTCTCTGTCTCAAAAATAAATAAACCATAAAAAAAAAAGGCAGGCCGATAGCATTTCTATTTTGGTTCCCTACACCTAAAACAGAGTTTTGAAAACTGCAATATTCAACAAAATGTGCTGAATTGAATTTAAAATGAGTCTTCAATTCTAAGAACAATTTAAAGAAGCCAGCTGCCCTGTAATATAAACAGCTACTGTCCCTGAATTATTTTCACTGAGTACAACCTGTCCCTAAAAATATATTCTCTTTCTATGACAATGTGTCAATGACCCTTGTGGACTTAAAGACACTCTTTTCTTCAAGCCTCAGTAAATTCCTTCCCAAGTCCTTCCAACTACTTCTATCCCCAGACCTAGTAGGAAGGTCCCACTCTGTGCTGCTCACTTTCAATTAGAAGAACACTCTGAGGAGATCCCCAGGGCCTGGACGTCAGCTCATAGTTGCAAACTCCTTTAAAAGCATCTTTCACAAGCAGACTCCGAGACGCTGAGTCCTACATTTGAAGTTCGGATTGCCTATCCAGAACGCCAAAAACTTGTAAACATGATTTGCTATAGATGCAGACTTGAAAATCAAATGGACTTTCGCCTTTTCACAAAAAAACGTGAAAGGGGCTTAATTTAGTGCAGAGCTAATAAATAGTTCTGCTTTATTGTATGATGCATAACATCCAGCACTTTGCATGACTAATTAAACAATCTGGAATTTGCTTTGAAGGCTAAGCCATTCTTAATAATTTTAAATTACTAAAGCTGGAAATAATACTCCCAATTGTTAAGAAACTTTAAAAGCGCTTCGGCCATTAGATAGAGCTTTCATAAAACAGCTTAAGCATCTGCCATTTTTCTCCATCTAGAAATACCCACAATTCTTGATCATTCAAGCAACTATTCTCTAATTTGTGGATTTCCTGATCTTTAGCTTCCTATTCTTTTTTAGGACTTGCTTTTACACTCTGTGACCCCCCCTAGGCAAAGTGAAGGGAATAAAGGTGAAAAGTCAAACAAAAGTTTAAAACATCCTGTGTTATATTTATGTGTTTCATGGTGGATATTAGCTCTTCCTGAGTCCCTTTCACTGAAAAAGTCTACAGTTGACTCTTGAACAACACGGTTTTGAATTGTGGGAGTCCACTTACATGTGGATACTTTTGATAAATACAGTACAGTACTATAAATGTATTTGGGGGCGCCTGGGTGGCTCAGTCGGTTAAGGGTCTGGCTTCAGCTCAGGTCATGATCTCACAGTTTGTGGGTCTGAGCCCCGCCTTGGGCTCTGCTGACAACTCAGAGCCTGGAGCCTGCTTCCGATTCTGTGTCTCCCTTTCTTTCTGACTCCTGCTCGAGCTGCCTCTCTCTATCTCTCAAAAATAAATAAAAAAACATTTTTAAAAATATACTTGCTCTTCCTTATGATTTCTTTCTTTCTTTCTTTCTTTCTTTTTTTTTTTTTTTTTTTGAGAGAAAGATAAGCGAGCAAGGGGCAGAAAGAGAGAGAATCCCAGAAGGGGCAGACAGAGAGAAAATAAGAGAGAAGGGGAGAGAGAGTAAGTAAAAGAGAAAAGTGGGGCTCACCCGAAGCAAGGCTTGTGTTTACCCAACATGGAGCTCACACTCACTTGAAGTAGGACTGGAACTCACGAACCATGAGATCATAACCTGAGCTGAAATCAAATGCTTAACCAACTGAGCCACCCAGGCACCCTTCCTTACGGTTTTCTTAATAACATTTTCTTTTCTCCAGCCTAACTTGTAAGGGGATGATATCTGATACCTATAACATACAAAATATGTGTTCATCAACTGTTTATTATTATTGGTAAGGCTTCCGGTTGACAGTAGCGAGTTTGGGGGACTCAAAAAGTTATATGTGGATTTTCTTTTTTTTTTTAATTTTTTTTTGTCTTTTATTTATTTTTGAGAGACAGTGCGAGCAGCGGAGGGTCAGAGAGAGAGGGAAACACAGAATCTAAAGCAGGCTCCAGGCTCTGGGCTGTCAGCACAGAGTCTGACATGGGGCTCGAACCCACGAACCGTGAGATCATGACCTGAGCTGAAGCCAGATGCTTAACTGACTGAGCCACCCAGGCGCCCCTATCTGTGGATTTTCAACTGTGCAGAGGAGATGATGCTCCGAACGCCCACATCGTTCAAGGTCAACTGGAGATCCCACTGTAATCATATTACTGCATTGGGCACATGATATTCTCAGCCTACATGGCCAAGTCCATGTCACAGTAACTCCATTTCCAAAGCATAGATCAAGCACTGTGCCTTTTTTTAAAAGTAAACTTGAGTAGCAAAGTGATTTGAACCCAATGGCTATCAAGAACTCATGCTCTAATTTGAAAATTGCTAAGAGAGTAGATCTTAAAAGCTCTCATCAAAAGAAAAAAATTATTACTATGGATGGTGGTGGATGTTAACTAAAATTATTATGGTGATCATTTCACAGTATATACAAATGTTAAATCATTACTAATATATTTTATAATGTATAATATCATATGTCAATTATACCTCAATTTAAAAGAATAAAAAAAGAATCCATGCTCTAGTTTTCCAGGTTATTGTTACCTTGGAAAATAGAGCCATCTATTTTTAAAAGACAAAGTCCAATTGTTTTCAAAGCAATGTTGCTGTAGGAGATCCCAAGGGTAAGTCAAATACGTGGGGATTTCTGCTGAGGATTACTTTCTGAGAACCACAAGCTGTAAATGTGGCAGTTCTGAACTTTTTGGTCTTAGTATTTCTTCACACTCTAAAGATTTACTGAGGATCCCAAACAGTTTTTGTTTACAGAGTTTATACTTATCAATATTGGCCATATTAGAAATTAAAGAGAACTTTTAAATTTTTTAACTTATTAAATCATTTAAAATAACTATAATGGGGCACCTGGTGGCTCAGTCGGTTGAACGTTCAACTCTTGATTTGAGTTCAGGTCATGATCCCAGGGTCATGAGATCAAGCCTCACTTCACACTGGGCCTTGAGTCTGCTTGAGATTCTCCAAATTAATTAATTAATTCATAGAAATTTAAAAACAATGACAATAAACCCATTACATACTAATATACGCAACATGAATTTTGTGGGGGGAAAATGGCTGTATTTTCTAAAACCAAAGAAAATTTTCTGAGAAGAGCATCATTGTTTTACTTTTTTTTTTTTTGGTAAATCTATTTGATATCCGACCTAACAGAGTACAGCTGGATTCTCCAATCTGCTCTGTATTTAATCTGTTGTGAAGTGTTATTTTGGTTGAAATGGCTGAAAAAACTTGACTTCCAGGTGGAACAAAGAAGATCTCACAGATACTGTGAGGATAAATCTATACCTACCATACATTATTCGTTGTGTAATTCACATCCAGGGTTTCATGCTCTTCCATCAGCACAGCATTACTTGTGTTAGAATGCTGCCTCCATCAGTTCTGGCCACGTGTTCTTCAGTTACGAGGGCTGTTGAGAGGGTTTCAAAATGTTTGACCCTCAGTTAATATAATAAGCACTCTTATAAATCCTCATTTTTTTCTTTTGCCCCTTCCCCTCTGTGATGGTTTCTTTTATGCATTAATTTGACTGGGCTGTGGGATGCCCAGTAATCTGGTGAAACAAGATTTCTGGTGTGTCTGTGAGGTTGTTTCAAGAAGAGATTAGCACTGAGTTGAATCGGTGAACGAAGTAAGGAAGATGGCCCTCCCCAGGGTGGGTGGGTCTCCCCCAACCCACTGAGGGCCAAAAGAGAACGAAAAAGTGCAGGAAGTTTGAGTTCTTTCTCTCTGTTTGACTACTTGAGCTGCAACATCAGTCTTCATTCTCTTGCCCTTGGATTGGAACTTACACAATCAGCTAGCTTGCATGGTTCTCAGCCTTTCAAACCTGCCCTGCAATTTACACCATTGGATTTCCTGAGTCTCCAGCTCACAGACAGTAGCTCATGGGACTTCTCATCCTTTACAACCAGGGAAGCCAATTCCTTATAATAAATCTCATTCCAGAAGGTATACATGTATATATAACCTCTATCGATTGTTTCTCTGGGGAATTCTGAGTAAATAAATATATCTTATCTTTGCCTATTTTTTTTCCTCTGTTAATGTCTAGTCACTAACAAAACCTAGTCTTTGTCATGGGCATTTGCTTACCAGCAGGCATCTGTTGTTTGCTGCCCCATATCCATGCCCCCTCCTTCTGCTGACAGAGCCCCATTTTCAGGTGGGTGGGTTGGGTGGCATTATCTCCAGGTGTGGGCTCAGTTCCAGGGACAGACTGTGATAGGCTTACTCCAGTCAAAGTGGAGTCAAATGATTTGTTCAAGGATAATAGGAACCCAACAGAAGAAAAGTTTTCACTCTTTCTCTAGAAATCTAGAGTTCTCTAGAACTCTTTCTCTAGACTTGATCACATGAAATCATGGAGCATAGATCACTGCAACCATCTAACTCCATGAAAGGAGCTTGATTGTGGAGGCAGCTGACAATTCCAGAAACCACTGCCAAGAAGGAAGGCCTCTAGACACTGAGCTCTCAAGCAAGCTGCACCCCTAGTTAAACCCTCCATGGAGCTCCCAGTTATGTGAGCCAATACATTCTCTTTCTGCTGAGGCTAATTTGACTTGAGTTTTCTGTAACTTCCATCATGTAAGAGTCCTGATACATTTTTCAATACAAAATCTTTCCTGACTTGTTTCCACAGCATCTCCTAAACTTGGTACCTCAGGGAATAAACTTGGGCTAGGGCTGCTGCAGCCATCCAGCCACCTACCTTAACACTCACACATGGAAAAAGACTAGAAAATGAAATGGGAAAATCCCATCCTAATTGCACTGTTTGAGCTCTTAAAAACCCATCTGAGTCTCCTACCCTCAGTTCTGTGAGCCAGTAAGTTACCTTCATGGATAATCTGATTTGGCTGCTGTGTTCTGACACCCATAACCAGGAGATTCCAAACCAAGACACTGGCAATAGCAGGCACTCACATATGGTGGTGAATGATTTGCATAACCAACAATTCCCCAAGCACTATGTAAAAATATCCCTAAAACATTGTCTTAAAATCTTAATATTTGACATTAATTTGGGTAGCTTAGCTGAGGAAAAGCAGAAAACCAAACTCTGTTCGGCATGGCTTTATACAAAACCTACTACCTTTAACTTCCATATTTGTCTTGGTTATCATCATCCTACATCCCAGGCATGGAGCCTGATGGTTTTGCACACTCTAATACATATTTCAATATACTTTGCCCCCTTTCCAATTTTCTAGCAAATCTCCTAAGAATTTCTTTTTCAAATGAGTGGAATTTCTTGAGTGAAATTCATTCTCTCAGCCTTGCTATAAGCAGAGATGCATTTAGAAAATTCTCATGCATGGGAGGTATTTTTCAAACTTGTATTCTACCAAGAGAAAACATCCTACCATATGTCAGCTAAGCTACTCCCAAGGGGCCAGGAACAACTGAATGCAGAAAACTTCCACTTTGCATTTCCAACTTAAAATATTCTGGTCGGTCCTCAGCTTTCATCACTTTCCCCCTAAATAAAGAAGACAGAAATTCCTTGAGGCTACCTCCCAGCTTTGCCCTGGTGAGGGCAGCCTGTTGGCTTCAACATACACCTGGTCTCCTGGAAAGGAAGCTGAGTTAGTTAGTCATTGTGATAGAGAACTGATCCAAAGAGATCAATCAAGACTGAACTGGACATGGCATCCGAATTATCTAACTTGGCTATCACCACAAATCACACTCACCAGGTAATTGTCAGTTTCCTATTTCCTTCTGGGCTATGCTTTATCAGGTCACCTCACGACAGGGAAGCTGATTCTCTCTCTCTCCACCCCTGCCACACTATCCTCCTGCTAGCAACGGGAAGATGCAGGTTTTAGAGGCCCTGAAGTTTATACCATTTGAGGTCCCTCCTTCAGAAGACAAATTTAAAAGTAAAATGTTAAAAGTGGCATGTGCAGGTGAGGAGCCCAGAAGCTTAAGTTTCGTTAGCTTCTTAGGAAATCCACCGCTGTCCCGACTGAAGAAGAGGTGGGATCCCAAGGCATACAGTACCTTGCACATGTAGGTGCTCAATAAATACCTTTTGATTACCAAGAATTCATGCTTCTTCTACGTTCATATGAGTTTCTTTCTGTTTTATCTTTAGTTTGGAAAGGAAAAATTAGGAAACTCTCAAAAGCTGCAACAAAACTCAAGAGAATTCTAGAACGTTCTATGTAAAGGAAGTAGTAACAACTGGATTGTCAAACCCTCTTATTTCTAGATAAAGAAACAAGCCAAAGGCCATGGAGATAGGAGAAAGCTCAAGATGAAACTCAGCATTTTTGATTGTAGAGCGCTCCCACACATTCTCCCATCTTCTATCTCTCATAAGGCCCAGCCCTGTCTTCCAAAAACCTAAGTGAAAGAGTAACTCTTTCTTAAATGTGTCGAGGAAATGATTTCCTCACATCTCCCCTTTAGTAAAAACTAAGATCTCAGTTTAATCATTTTCCACCTATGTGACCTTAAGATTAGTTACTTAATCATACAGACCCTCTATGTCTCCTATGAGATAAAACCGACACACCTGCCTGACAAGGCCGCAGGTTGGGATGGAAAAGAGTTCCCATAGTACTTATAGTCCAAAATGCAGACCACGCAAACCGATCTGCCCTGGTCCTTCCCAAGATACCCCAAAGAAAATTAAGGAGGTACAAAAATGAACCTGCTTATAGCAGGCAGATGAAAGAACAGGCAGATGGCAGAAAGAAGTATATGAAGCCACGCCTTCTAAGGAAGGAGAAGAGGGTTAGCATGAAGTCTGCTCCACAGAATGTCAAGCCCCAAAGAGGGCTCTTGGCTCAGATTCAGCAGATTCTACCCAGGAGAGAGTGAGAAGGTGGAGAGTAGTATGATATCTGCAAACTGCAAGCACACCCCAGCCCAAATTTCCATCCTCCCCCTCTCTCCCCACCCCCACTTTCAGGCAGCAGATTATTCGTAGGGCCAAATATCCTCAACACTTTCACAAAGCCCCTGAATAAGTTACCGGAGGAAAGTTCCACCAGGGGGACTGATCAGTACCCCTGAGTAAGACCCTCCCCTTGAAGTGAAGTTGCCAGTTTCCCAGTGGGAAAAACTGGCGTGTGTGTGTGTGTGTGTGTGTGTGTGTGTGTGTGTGCACGCGCGCACACACGCGCGCAAGCGCATAATGTACACACACAGCAGTGGGGGGAATTCAACCACCCAAGACTTCCTTCTTAAATGCAAACACACAACCAAAGACCAGGTATAGAGAGAGTGCACAGCAGCCCCAAAGAAAAAGACTAAGAGAGCTAAGCAAAATAATCTAGGGGGAACAGAAAATTGCCAAAGCAGAAGAGACTCTTTTTAAAAATCCAATTATTCTAAAGATTAAAATATAAATTCATAAATATAGATTAAAAATAAATTTAAGGTTTCCAAAATAAAGTTGAGGGACTCCTGCAGAATGTGCCTATAATAGAACAGATAAGGTAAGAAACCAGAAAAGTAGGGGCACCTGTGGGGCTCAGTGGGTTGAGCGTCACTTTTAGCTCAGGTCATGATCTCGTGGTTCACAAGTTCAGGCCACATGTCAGGCTCTGAGCTGTCAGCACAGAGCCTGCTTTGCATTTTTTGTGTTTCCCTCTCTCTGCCCCTCCCCTGCTTGTTCTCTCTCTCTCTCTCTCTCAAAAATAAATAAAACATTAAAAACCATTTTTAAAGAGAAACTAGAAAAGTCATCCAGGAGATCGAACATCTAAGAGAAATCTCAAAAAACTGCCAGTGGAAACACAAAAAGCAGAAACATTTTAATAGATCATAATGGGGAGAAGAGTTAAGAAAAACAGAGGAACCACTCCACGGAGCAGCATAGGGTTAGCCAGCTCTTAGACACCATGTGGATTGTTAGCACATACCCACGTAGGGCAGTGTTTTCCTGGTAAGTGAAAGGTCTTCTGTTCTTTGTACATTTCCATTCTAGGTGTGTATTAGGACCATGGTGTCTCCAGGGAGTTTTAAGATTCCCATAACCTTTATCAGTTTTCCTAGCCTCCCATGAATAAGCATGCGTGATTTCTATGTGAAAGCAAGTTCAAGACAAGCCCTCAAGGTCACCCTCCCTTTTATAATTAAACTGCTGTCATAGAAATTCTGGAGTCACCTATGCTATGGTCTCCCCTTGATCCAGTTGTTTGAGGGATACAGATTAGCCTGTCTCACTTACACTCAAACTCAACCATCTAAAACAGGTCACCTAATCTCTGTTCAATTTCCTTGCATTCATAGAAAGCCAGTAGACAAATCTTCCTTAATAACAAGCCAGCTACCTCTGTCAAGGGCTGAATTATAACAATACTTACCTTTGTGTTAAAGACTCGTTCTATGCTAAGCATAGGTACTTTCTATGTTTTCGTTCTAATTACTGCAGCCCTTCAGATAGATATTATTATTCCTAATTTCAAAAGTGATAGTATTTAAGAGGGTTAAATAATTTGCCCAAGGGCAAGACGTTAGTAAATAGAGGAGCAAGAATCGTTGCTCAAGGTCATCTGACTTCAAAGTCTCTGCATCTTACATTCCTCATAGCACTGCCCTAATAACTTATATTTGTATTATATTTTATAAGCACATTTATATTTTATCCCAATTTTATAGTTTTAATGACCCTATTATATAGGTCATTATTCCTATTTTACAGGTGAGAATACTGAGACCCATGGAACTTAATGATTTGCCCTTGGTTACATGATGAATTCCATGTTCATTGACTCTTATTACCAACAAGTGCCTGTTTTTATGTCACTTTTCTGCTAAATGTTCATCATTCAATGAATATTGTGCCCTTATGAAATGCCAGGCGTCACTACAAGCATGACTTTTTTATTTCTGCTGCCAACTGCTTCATGGTCAAACCCTTCGCTCAACGACACACTTAATCTGGCCACAACACACACCCTTCACTCCTACCAGGTGGGTGTCCCAACCATGCTTACAGTGCTTGTCCCCATCTTTAAAAGTTTACTTGGAACCTACTCCTTCCTGAGACACCTTGTTTCTTCTCTCCATCTCCCCAAATTGTCCCCATTATTTCAATGCCCATCTTAGAATCACCATGAGGCTCTATTTTTCCTGTAATATTTATGTTTATTCCCTTATGTGTTTGGCATTATAATTCTATACTATATTATATCACATCATATCATATTATTATAATATTCAACTCTTCTTATGTTTTCTTAACCCCTGTGAAGGTTTTGTGTTTTCGGACCTTTATAGGCTCTTTGAAATCAAGGACAGAATCACGTTATTCTTTATACCTTCCCCACACCCAGAACTTTGGACCTAGAAACCACAGTTCCTAGTAAATGCTCAACAAATGCCCGAGGAACTGAATACAGCTTTGGAGCTGTTTGTCCCCGACTCTGGCATCTCTCTTCCCCTATTGTTCAGCTTCTCTTGAAAGCTTGCCAGGTCCTCGTGACGTTCCTTTGAGTCATTTGCTTCTCTCCCCCACATTTTCCAGGCTTATTTTTTCCACTGACCTGATGTTCTGATGTGCCCCATGCATATTCCTCATTTGTCTTTACTCTCTGCTCTTTCACAAAAGCAAAATGTGAAATGATCCATGCATTCATTGGCACAGTTCAGTCTTGGGGTTTTTTTCCCCCCTAACTAAACCATTCATGTGGAGGAAGCTTTTGATCCAGGATTGAGATATTCAGTCACATTTTACATAACCAGAAACCATGCTAGGTGGTTATGTAAACTCTGGTTTTGACTTGAATAGCCAGAGAAGACTCTTTACAATTCAGGTTAAAGCATGTTGTCAGCTTCCATTCATTTCTGATGGTCTGCATGTCAGAGTTATCCCACACGGTGCCCCGAGAGAGACTCATGAGTGTGGCAGGGGAGGATATTTAAAGACAAAAAATGTTTGCTAGACCCTTGGTTTTTTTTTTTTTTAATGTGTTGTTATTACCATCAAGATAGAGATAATCAAGAAGAGATCAAGTTTGCTCATATTAGTGAACGGTTGCTTAAAAAGACAGACAATAAATAAAGCATCCCATTCCAAAGCCAGGCACAGCGCTAACTTTCAGGGCAAATGTCTTCATTTATATTAAAATATCCAGGTGAGTGACTACTTCTTTAGACACTGATGAAGTAAGAAATGTTTTGCTCTTGTAGAAGACCTTGTATCTTGGCAAAGACCACTTTCTTTATAATTTTTTTTAGTTTAATTATTTCTTTTGAGAAAGAGAGCACAAGCAGGGGAGGGGCAGAGAGAGAGAGAGGAAGAGAGAGAGAATTCCAAGGAGCTCCACGGTGTCAGGGAGGCACCTGGAACAGGGCTCAAACTCACGAGCCACCAGATCATGACCTCAGTCGAAGTCAGACACTTAACCCACTGAGCCACCCAGGTGCCCCAAAGACTGCTTTCTATACACACATTCACTATCACTTAGCAAAGAAATTTCTGCACCTTTCTGGAAGGAAATAGCAACCAGAGAGAGGAAATGAAGAAACGACAACTAGAGACAGTAAATAAAGAAACCAAGAAACCAAAACACAAGCTGATGTAAGTCCACACAAAAATACCAGTGGGCTACTTTCAAACCCAAATTTCCTGACTTCAGTTTCTGAGCTGTTCCACTTATCATGGCTTTAGGACTTTGCTCTTCAATGCGTGTTGAAAACTCCATGTGCGTGTAGGTCCACTTGAACTCTTGTCAATAAGCTCCCACCTAAAATAGTTGGCCCGTTCATTTTTCATAGGATCATAAAAGTGTCATATGTGACCGTTTTGTGCCATGGGGCTTGACATTTCGACCACCATGAAGGGGGTATGCTACATGCTTTCTATCTTAATCTGGCAAAACGTAGGCCAATGTGACCCCAGTTTGTTCCAGGGACAAAATTGGCCTCGTGATTAGGAAGAGGAGCTGTAATTTTTGTATTTTGAAGGGTGGCAAGGAAGGTTGCCATTTCAGAGATTCTACTGGTCATCTGGAATTTCAAGAAAAGTTTTGGCCTGATTAGTGGAGTGAGTTTGCTAGTGCCTCCGGGTCAATCACTTTGGTCAGTAGGAGTTATCTTTCAAAAAGGAAAGTGCCAGTCCCTACAGAAATCATTGAAAAACTTTTTAGAGCTAATAATATGGCTGTTTTATGCTAAGTGAAATAAGTCTGACAGAGACATACAAATAGCATGTGATTTCACTTATACATGGAATAGAAACACAAAACAAATGAACAAACAAACAAAAAACTATAAACCATACAGGCTCTTAAATACAGAAAACAAACTGGTGGTTGTGGCAGATGCAGCAGGAGAGGTGGGGGTGAGAATTGATTAAGATCAATCTGTTGTTCACCTGAAGCCAATTTAACATTGTACGTCAGTTATGCTCCAAGAGTAAACCAAATGTTAAAAAATATATATATTTTCCCATCTGAAGTTGTTCAATTCAAAAGCAAACTGCAAAATTTGCAAAGCAAAATATGGATAGATTTGACAATACAGTTAAACCTCCGTATCTCAAACCAAAACATAGTAATAAATCCACAGATGAAAAAACTATTCAGAATTGCTATGTCAGAAAGGTGGTTAGTATTTCTACTATATGAAGAACATACCTATTTCAATAGGAAAAACAGTAAGATACCAATAAGTAAGTAGGTTAAAGATAGAAATAGTTTTACGGAAGAGAAAGTTTAGTAATGATAAGCACAAAAAGTATCAACCTCACAAATCATTAAAGAAATTTAGAGGTGCTTGGGTGACTCAGTCAGTTAAGCACCTGACTTTATTTCAGGTCATGGTCTTGCAATTTGAAGGTTCAAGCCCCACATCGGGCTCTGTGCTGACAGCTCAGAGCCTGGAACCTACTTCGGATTCTCTGTCTCCATCTCTCTCTGCCCCTCCTCCACCCACTTGTGCTCTGTCTCTTTCTCTCAAAACGAAACAAACATTTTTTTTAAAAAAAGAAATTTAAATAAGAAATATAAGCTATTTTCTCTCATCACACAGCTATTTTTTGAATAGCAGTACTCAGTAAGAGCTTGCTAAAACCATCAATGCCATGTATTTCTGGCATGAAAATGTCTTGTAATGGCTTTGGAAAGAATTTCACCAGAAATTATCAAGGATCTAGTATAACAATTTTATTTCTGAGTATCTATACCAGGGAAATAATTTAGAACAGGAGCGAGAGCAATGTGCAGATATGTTTACCGCAGTGTTCTTTAAGGCAAGGATAGATCATGTAATTTAAAATATTTTTCATATTATAAAAAAATGAGAATAGTTAACACATGACTAAAATTATCCTAAAGGTCAATATGATTCAGTCACTTGTCCACATAAAAATCCTACTAGGTGGATATTCTATTATTATCTCATTTTACAGATGAAGAAACCAAGGCACAAAAAGGTTCAGTAACTTGATTAAGGTTAGAGTAAGTGGTAGGGCCAGGACTGGCACCAAAAAGCCATTACTGAACTAGTGACCTATATACTCTCTTTCATTACATAACAATGTCATTGTAAGGAACTTGGAAAAACACAGGGAAACATCACAAAATTCATAACTACCCATGATAATCGGAGATAACCAGTATTTCCTTCAGTCATGTTGATAGGCATGTATAAAAGCCTAATGATATAATTCTGTCTCATGCTGCATTTATTTAACATTATAGATTTTTTTTCCATTCTTCTCCATAAATTATGTTCTGTATGATATTATAGCATGTAATGTATATGGCCATTTAGTTTGCCTCTGCTTTAATCACTTTATTTACTGACACAATAAACATCTTTTTGTCTGAGTTTCTGTTTTCTAGGAACAGAACTTCCTGGTTTGGGGGACACACAGACCTTAAAAATGTAGGTGTCAGTTTTTAAGTTTTTGACATAGATTTTCAAACCCTTTTCCAGAAAATGTGTTAATCGATTTATTTTTTCTTAAGAATATCTGAGAATTCCCATAGCACTACAGCCTACCAATATCACTTTTTGAAATCTTTAGTAGAGTCCATTTAAAGGGATTAAAAAATAATATCTTGTTGCCATTCTACTTCTCAGGTCTTGGTCACGAACATCTATGATATATCTAATGGCCACTTATATTTCTTCCTCTGTGCAATTGCTTGTTCATATTCTTTGCCCATTTTTTATTTAATTGGGAGGTCATTTTCAATCGTATGAGCTCTTTATATATTACAAATAGTATTCCACTTGTGCTGCCTTTTTATTACCTATATTTTTAAAACGTTTGCTTACTTTCTCTGAGTATTATTTATAAACACAAAAAAAATTGAAACTTACTATATGATGCATATATTACATACATTATGCTACATTTATCTGATGAAATACCATTCACTGAAGAAAAAATTTTGAAACGTTTTTTTAAATTTTTTTAATGTTTTATTTATTTTTGATACAGAGAGAGACAGAGCATGAGAGGTGGATGGGCAGAGAGAGAAGGAGACACAGAACCGAAAGCAGACTCCAGCTCTGAGCTAGCTATCAGCACAGAGCCCGACGCGGGGCTTGAACCCATGAACGTGAGATATGACCTGAGCTGAAGTCGGAGGCTTAACCAACTGAGCCACCCAGGCGCCCCCTGAAACGTTTTAATAATATGGGAAAATGGGGGTTTTTTGGCACTACAGAAAAAGAAATAATGAGTTAGGTGTTCAGTATCATGAAAAATAAAAGCAAGTAATATGCCTAAAGACACTGGAAGAAAATAAACCATTCACAGCAATGATCTTTTTAGTATAGGGATTTTTTTTTGGTAGGGAGCTAGTATCTTCCAAGTAAGTTTTCAATGGTTGGAATTCACTATTTTTTACAAGAAAAGAGCAATAAACTTGAAGGAGAGGGCACAGAAGAAAGACGCCACCCTAAAAGCATACACAAGGAAACAACGAATCTTCTTCCCAGCTCTGCACATTGTTAAGAGCTCTCTTCTCTTTTTTTTTATTATAGTTTATTGTCAAGTTGGTTTCCATACAACACCCAGTGCTCATCCCGACAAGTGCCCTCCTCCATGCCCATCACCCCCCTTCCCCTCTCCTCCACTCCCATCAGCCCTCAGTTTGTTCTCAGTATTCAAGAGTCTCTCATGGTTTGCCTCCCACCCTCTCCCTAACTCTTTTTCCCCCCTTCCCTTCCCCATGGTCCTCTGTTAAGTTTCTCCTGTTCCACATATGAGTGAAAACATATGGTATCTGTCCTTCTCTGCCTGACTTATTTCACTTAGCATGACACCCTCAGGACCATCCACGTTGCTATGAATGGCCAGATTTCATTCTTTCTCATTGCCATGTAGTATTCCATTGTATGTATAAACCACATCTTCTTGATCCATTCATCAGGTGATGGACATCTAGGCTCTTTCCATGATTTGGCTATTGTTGAAAGTGCCGCTATGAACATTGGGGTCCATGTGCCCTTATGCATCAGCATTTCTGTATCCCTTGGGTAGATCCCCAGCAGTGCTATTGCTGGGTTGTAGAGGAGTTCTAGTGTTAATTTTTTGAGGAACCTCCACACTGTTTTCCAGAGTAGCTGCACTAGTTTACATTTCTCAAACATGAATGTCTTGGTCTCCACAAGAGCTCGACTCCAGAACAGGGAAGCACAGTGTGAGGCCAGAATGCAAGACAACTGTTCTTCCCTGGCTGTTTCCGGTCCTGACCAAGGATGAACAGGACCCCATCTCCTCGCAGACCAGAGGAGCTGCCTTGACCCCAGAGCACAGGAGGAATGGGGTCTCATTCCAGGACTCCAGGACTCCCAACTGATTCCCAGTTGAGGGAAGTCGGACTGCAACTACAGATCAAAGCCCGGTGCCCCACCTCCTGGGCCTGGAGGCTGCAGGCGAGCTGCTGACTCACACAGGGCCACACCTTCACCAGCTGTTAATCATCTAGTTGCAAAAAGAAGAGAATGGGGTGACTGGTATTTATACCCCTTCGAGTTAGTTTTCCAATTCTCTTTTGACCAAATTCTGTTTGTTTTACCTTATTAGGGTAATAGAGCCCTTGTGACAGGAAGTCACAAAGACCTTCTTAGTTTAGGACTACAATCATCCTCCATCTTTTTCTGTTTTTTTTTTTAAGTTTATTTATTTAGTTTTGAGAGAGGGAGAGAGAGAGGGAGAGAATCAGAGAATTCCAAGGAGGTTGAGAGGTGTCAGCCCAGAGCTCAACATGGGGCTTGAACTCATGAATCATGAAATCATGAGCTAAACTGAAATCAAGAGTCAGGTGCTTAACCGTCTGAGCCACCCAGGCACCCCTCTTTTTTCTTTTTCTTTTTTCAACTCAAAGCATGTCTCCAAAATTCATGATGCTCCTCAAAGAGCAGAAAGGTAGTTAAGGACCGGAATTTTGTTTTATTTTTATTTTTAATGTTTATTTACTGTTTTGAGAGAGAAAGAGTGGGAGGGGGAAGTACAAGCAGGGGAGGGGCAGAGAGAAAAGGAGACACAGAATCCGAAGCAGGCTCCAGGCTCTAAGCTGTCACCACAGAGCCTGGCTCGAACTCATGAACCGTGAGATCATAACATGAGCCGAAATCAGATGCTTAACTGACTGAGCCACCCAGGTGCCCCAAGGACAGGAATTTTTATCTCTGCACTGCTGGTAATGGCGTTCTCAATCCAGGTTGCACATTGGAAATATCTGATGAACTTTACAAATGACTGATACATCGAGGGTTTAAAAGCAGCCCTGAGGTTGGAAGCCTGGATGGCTCAGTTGGATAAGTATTTGACTCTTAATTTCTGCTCAGGTCATGATCTCACAGTTTGTGGGATCGAGCCCCACAATGGGCTCTGCCCTGACAACATGCAGAGCCTACTTGGGATTCTCACTCTCCTCTTCCCTCTGCCACTCCCCTGCTCACACACACTCTTGCACTCTCCCTCCCTCTTTCAAAATAAATAAACATTTTTTTCAAAAGCACCACAGAGTTATTTATTCTCATTGCAGCCACAATTGAGAATCTCTAGGAAAAAGTGATGCATGAAAGCAATTTGGGTGAAGACAACTAAATCCACATGGAGGATTTGAGGAACAGACCCGGTACTTCGCAGAGCTGGAAGGAACACTTGTAAATGTATAATTCTAGTCATTTTTCTAACAGATGAGGAAGCAGAGGTCAGGGTGTAACATGTGGGCAGAGGCTGTGCAACGTGCCCAGGGCCACACGGCCAGCAAATGCCAGAGCTGGGTCTCAGATCCCAGCTCTCCGGGGCTGGTCTGCTCCCCTTTCCACCACTCCAGGCTACATCTCTATTTAAAATCATCATCTCAGGGTGCCTGAGAGGCCCAGTCAGTTAAGCATGCAACATGCAGCTTGGTTCAGGTCATGATCTCACAGTTCATGGGTTCGAGACCCACATCGGGCTCAGTGCTGACGGTGCGGAACCTGCTTGGGATTCTCTCTTTCTGTCTCTCTCTGCTCCTCCCCCACTTGCACTTTCCCTCTCTCTCAAAAATAAATAAACTTTAAAAAAATAAGATAAAATCTTCTTCCCTATTTCCAAAAACAGCCAAGAGAGAGTTAAATTATCTTACCCAAATGTCCCCGGTACTCATACGGGATGAGGCACAGCTAGATTGAATAATATAATGGGAGCCTAAGGCCCCAAACCACAGCCTTAACATCCTTGCTATTAATAGAACACTGTTTACAGTGGAGTGAAAGAGCTTTTTAATGGAATCAGTGTATTGTGCAGAATAATGTTCAATCAGTGGAAGATTGAGAAAATATTAGGGGGAAATTTGCTGCTACTCTCATTATTAATTTGTAATGGGTCTTTAATACTGCAACAAAGGAAAACATCTTTGAGTACCTGTTAAGACACTAGATGTAATGAGAGAAAATTGGTGTGCTAAACAGCATTTTAGAGACAGTCACTGGAGTTGAATTTAGTGGTGACAATTCTATCAGAAAGAAACTGAAACAAAACCTCTTTCTTTCACAAAGCGCATGGTCTCGTGTTAAAAGTGTTAGTAGAAACCCAAAGGAAAGTCCTGATGCTATAAAGTCAGTGTGTGAGAAGTTTATCAGTTAACGAAGAGACCACAATCGATTCAGTGATGTAAAGTTTAGTTGGCAATTTATTACAACTTTATAGATTGGAAATAATGGAACCAGTAAGAAACACTGCACGGGAAGAAACAAGAATGGATAATTTGGTGATTTAGATGCGTATTTACACGGGAAAATGTCTCAGATCCTCTGGGATGATAAAATGTCTGTTGAAAGAAACATAAAAGGAAGATGATGGGAAATTTAATAAACCCAAATTATGGAATGTGTGTTTTTCCAGAGCACAATTTGGTTGTGGTTACATACAAAAGATAAAGAAAGATCAAGAAACACGATAGAAAAAGAAGAGCAAGTTTAATCTTCTTGCTGAAAAACATCCAGTAAACAGGCAGCAACATTTACTTTTAAACGGCCGTTCTCCTTCGGAGGCATTCGTGTCTTGTTAGCAAGAAAGACCAGAGAGATAAAGCGAAGGAGTGAAGCGTATTTAATGAACATGGGAACTAGCATTGGGGGTGGGTGGGCAGGGAAAGACTGTGGGGTGTGGGCGCGTTCGATTTCTGTCCGCAAAGCTGTCATGAAGTGAAATGTGCAAGGGACAAAACTGCTCTGCTGCTGGAGACAAGTTCAGCAGGTTTCTGGACCAAAGAGGGAACTCCCGGAAATGCCAATCTATCCACAGTCAACTATTAGTAAAATCATGTAGATGACAGATCTGGAAGGACCCACTGAAAGCCCAGTTGAAATACTTAGTTGCAAAGGAACACCAACAGAAAAATACAGTTCAGGGGGCCACGAACTTGGAGATGGTCCTGAGCCAACTCAAGGGCACGTGCTGAGGGGCCGGTGGGCTCTGCCTCCCCCTCACCATGTTTGCTGCAAAATGGAGCCTTCCCACAGCTGTTTGGACCAGCTTGTGGCACATTGTTGTGTCTGTTAAATATAATTAAGAACTGCTTGCTCTAGGGGAAATGAAGGATTTGATTAAGGGGGAGTGTTTCTTCTTCCTTTCTTCTTTCTTGCTTTTGTTCAGCCTTATCCAAATTTTTTTAACTGTTTCTTAAAACATGTCACGTTCAGGGGCAATTTTCGCTTTTTGTTATAGACAACCAAATGCCAAAGGCACATACTTATGGCGTGTGTGTGTGTGTGTGTGTGTGTGTGTGTGTGTGTAGAGGAAATAAAGGAGACTTAGAAAGGGGAGTTCATCCCCAAGTGGTTGATTTTGAACTCCCCCCCAAAAAAAACAAACAAAAAGAAAAGAAACTCATAAAACCAAAACTGACTGCAGGAGATTATAAAGGACGGCAAGCAAACGCCAAGCAGGTATTCCCCCAGCTCTGATGGCATTTGCACTCTGCAGTTATAATTTCTTCGTTAACAAGTCAGACTCCCCACTACCCAGTCCTGTCTGTGGCTTCTGGTGTGTCACGATCACTACCACTACGGAACAACCGCGGAGGGTGGGCTAGGGAAGGACACATGACACCAGCCATCAATCTTGTACAAACCACAAGTTCTAAGAGAGTGCCAGATTTATGAGCAAACAAGTCCAAGGAGCCCTAGCCAATGAGTGCAAGATCGAGGGTTTGGGATGACTGTGAAGATGTCTGAAACCAAGAATAAGGAGAGGGCGATGACATGACAAAATAGGTCTTCCTTGTAGACCAATCATTCCGATCGATGGCCAACCTGATTCTGAGAGTATTTTTCAGCTCTTTTTTCCCTTACAAAAAAATCAAATAGATACTACATGGCCGTAAATGTGACCAATATTTGGGGTGTGATTTTAGTTAACTAATATCCCAGGAAGGACATTTGTATTGACTTGATTCTTGGTGAGGGGTCATTTGCATATTTGGGGGATCCACTCTGTGGGTGAGGCAGGACCTTGAAAACAGTCTTGTTCAGTAAATATGAGGGCATTGAATTGGTGGCATTCTACATAATTGTCATTTTTCTTTAACCATCCCTTTTCTTCTCCACTATTGTCCCCTCAACTATCAAATACTCTTGGTACATGCCCCAGATATTTTTAAATTAGCCTTTCCTTTCCCATTGCCAGAACTGCATCCACCCGTCAAACCTGTGATGGCTCAAACACTGCCATGCCTACCTAGCCAGTCTCCCACCTTCTGGTTTATCTGAGTACGCTCCCTAAGCATTCCCAAGCTCAGAAAACTCTCAATCATTTCTAGTGCCTTTGGGGAAAAGCTCAAATCCCTTTGCTGGTGTTCTGGATCTGTCACAATTCCATCTCATCATGCTCCTCCAAATATTCAACACACCTCACAAGGAACACTCTGCTTGCATCAAGCCGATGTCCTCATTGGTCTTCAGACCAATCTGAGCATGTCTACCAATATAAATTTGCTTTTTGCTATTTACCCACACAGCCCCACCTGGAGTGGTCTCCATTGTCCCTCCTATTTATCCTTCCACCCTGGCTTCCGCACCATATACCACCTTTTCCATTGAACCTGACCTCTTCTCTTCCTCTCGGGGTAGACTCTCAGAATTCTAGTAGGTCTTTACTGTCTGTTTCACATTCACCGTCCAGTCCAGGCATATAGTTTGAGCTCCCCTCTGGAAGACTGCCATGCCTTCTTGAGCTCTCTCCATTGAAATCCTTCTTTTGTTCAACAATCATTGATTGAAGACCTATTTTGTGTCAGGCACTATGAAAGATTACATGTATCGTAAGATAAATTGGAAAGAGTCTGTTTTCAAGTCTCTCTTAGTCAACAGGGAGGAAATTATAATGCATTATGCATTGTTTGGTACAGCATATTTACAGATATATGCATATGATCTTTCTTACTGTTAGGCTCATCAATTCCTGGGGCCAGAGACTATACCAGGGACTTCTTTTGTGACACTATTAACTTTATTAAACATATATCTAGCTTTTGAAACATACCTGCTGCATATGATTGAATGTTTCAGGAACAGATTACGGCTCAAAATTATCTAGATAATTGTCTCAACATCCCTCCATTCTGCCAAGAAAGAAAAAGATCAGGTCTAAAATGAGATGTACATGTGCATAATATCTCTGAAAGGATCCCCAAGTAACTAGTTGCCTCAGGGAAAAAGTAGTTGGCCAAAAAAAAAGGGGTAAGAAGACATTTATCCATGAACACATTTTTGTACTTTCGAATTTTATACCATGTGAGTCATTCATTGCAAATGAAATTAAGTGATGCATTCTATTCAACACAGTGTCAATGAATCAATGAGGACAAAACTCCCAAGGCACTATTTTTTTTTCCATTTCTATTGTCCTTTTGAGGATGGCTGGTAAAGGATAACTTAGAAAATCTTTACAATAGATCCAGATGAGAAAAATTATAGGAAGAATGCAGGTGGATGCATAATGCACAATGACATTTCAAAAATAATTCCTAACTCTCTTCTTTCAGATGAATTCACTTCTCTTTCTTCCTGCATCTATTTCTAGCCTGGATGCAAATTTGACCCCAGAAACAAAAGGGGTGGAGGGGCCATCAGTCTTGGCCAGATTAGCCATGTATCTTTTGCTGGCCCTGATGTTTTCTGACCCACTTTGAAAATGACCCAGAGCAGTCTCTGGAGTGACCTGGAAGCTTTCTTGGCCTCTGCCAAGACCACCTGCATGGGCCATGCCTATAATGGAGTTCAGCACAGTAAAGCCTGGACTGTCACCTGAACCCTGCCCAATGCCACTTCACTCCTGTGTATTTTCATGGATCTGTTTACCTCTTCTATCCCATGAAGGAAGCACTGCTTTAGAGTGCTGACCATGATGTTAACACAGTCAGCAGACAAGCATTTAGTTAAACGACATAATACTGATTTTATCCTTTTCTGTACATCTACCCAACAGTTGGTAATCTTGCTTTGTCAAGAAGCAAAACCATTTTGGGGCACCTGGGTAGCTCCGTTGCTTAAGCTTCCAACTTCAGTTCAGGTCATGATGTCATGGTTCGTGAGTTCAAGCCCCTCATCGGGCTCTGTGCTGACAGCTCAGAGCCTGGAGCCTGCTTCAGATTCTGCGTTTTCCTCTCTCTCTGACCCTCCCCGGCTCGCTCGCTCTCTCTCTCGCTCTCTCTCTCTCTCTCTCTCTTTCCCCCTCTCTCAAAAATAAACATCAAAAAAAATTAAAAAGAAACAAAAAAATTTGATATAGGTATTCTTTGTGCATGCAACAGGAGATTTTCTACAGGCCATTCCTTCTAACAAAGCATTGGGTGTCCAGGTTAGAGAGAACTCACCATCACGTTCTCCGAGTTGTTAATGAAAATTAAGAACTGTCCAAACTCTATGGAGTACCTATTAGCTATCTGTTTCCCTTTTTTTATTTTCTTTTGTGAAAATCACAATTAACCCACTTGTGATCATGTTCCCACTGGCATGCCTGGAAACTATTAAAAACAGATGTCCGGACCCAGCTGCGGACATGTGCGGATGGAGCAATTCTGGTTACATCATAAACATGTCTCCGTGCATGGAGGAGAAGTTCTTTTCAGGTGTCTTCTTTCGGTTTTCTTCTACTGAATATATAATCTCCAAGTCATAAACTGAAGGCAGCTTTTTATGTATTTGCTTTGTCATTGCTTTAACTGGTCCTGAAATCTGAGCTCTTACCTTGAGCTGTTGAGTCCTTCCTAAAGGTTGCAGTCAGACCACACATTTATACACTGAAACTAGAGATTTGTCTTGTGTACATTACCCACCCTGGAAACGCCAGATCCCACTTGGTTGCATCCAATAAATATCCTATTATTAAGGAAAGGAAGAGGGGCAGAAGGATAACTATATTTAAAGCAAGTTTTATTTGCCTTCACCATCATTGTGAATCTGGTATTTGGTTACTAGTTTTTGTTGTGTTTTTTGTTTTTAATTTGGTTACTGCTCCAGTGGTATTTGTAGTTTCTGAACTTATATGAGCCAAAGCAACAGTTATCCTAATTCGTTGTTGTTGTTGTTATAAGGAACGTATGTCTGATTTTCTTCATGCTATCAGAACACAAGAGTAGGCTTTGGGCATGGGTAAACAGTAATGATTGGAGCATCCCAAAGAATTGAATTGTCTGAAGAAATATTTAAAATTGGGTGATACATGGCACTGTTTGCTCCTAAACCATTGAAGTTTGAGAACCCTTGCCACACTGACCATTTATTTCCCACCTATATTGTTGGGAAAGGATTCGAACTCATTCCATTTTGGAAGGAATGGGTTTTAACCAGCAAGTGGTGAGATCTCCAGAGCAAGATATAAATGAAAAATGGAATGAATGGCTTTCTCTTCTGTTTCTCCCTTCCCCCACCTGCCCACACCCTGTCTTTTGCTCCCAGGAACCCTGGCACTATTAATGCCTCTGTGTTCCTCTCCGGCAGCAGATCTGGGAAAGACCAAGCTAAAGGAAGTTCACAATGTGGAGGGATTTGGAGCCTCCTGAGTGTGTGTGCCAGGCTTACTGGGAACCACAGCTTTCCCCAGAGCTCATGTGTGCCCGCACAGTGCTGAAGTGTTGAGCCAACAGATGGCCTACTGGAACCAGAGGGCCTCACCCATGCCTGCTTTCATGGGGTTCACTTTACAGTAACTCTACAGGCTACCGCTGGGATGCAGAGCTCAGTAGAGAAGAAGCCTTCATCTTTGTTTTCTTTTCTCAAGGTCCAAGGAGTTACTAGTTCGTAGGTTTGCAGCAATTAAGCAAAAAAAAAAAAAAAAAAAATCAAATCAAATCATCAGCTCCAGAAGAAATAGGGATGAATGTATATGATGTTTACCTCCACATTATTATTTTTCTCTTTTCAGGAGATCCTTTAAATTTTAGGGGGAAAAAATCTTCACTAATTTCTTAAGTATACAGATAATACTCATTATGATGTTAATATCCTTATGATATTTCCAGGTTTTTCTTTACTTAAGATTAAGACCACCTTCACAGACCCTTTGTTATAAAGAATCACAGATAAATAAGGACAAATGTCTTGGTTATTTCATAAGCTGAAAAAGTAAACAAACAATAATAATTATAAGTAAACAAAAATGTATTTTCAGACCATACAAAGAGAGACAGAAGCTAAAGAAGAAGTAAATTGCTGGGCACAGTCAGTTAAGCATCCGACTCTTGATCTCGGCTCAGGTCACGATGTAGCAGTTCATGAGTTCCAGCCCTGCTTCGGGCTCTGCATGGGTGGTGAGGAGCCTGCGTAGGATTCCGTCTCTCCTTCTCTCTGCCCCTCCCCCGCTTGCGCGCATTCTCTTTCTCTCTGTCACTCACTCTCAAAATAAATAAACTTTAAAAAAATAATTTAAAACGAAATAAATTGTCTCTTGGACAACAGGATGAGGATGCAAATATTTTTAAGAGAGTTTTTTAAATAAGTTGTTTGAAGTCTTCTAGATCAAGAGTTTTCAGCCCCTATGATTCGCAGAGTTTTGCCCCCTATTTTTTCCCCCTATTGCCCTTTGTGCTTTGCTACCCACACTCCCAAACATGTGTTAAATCGGAAGCATCCACTGGCTTCCAGAATCATAGGATTCTACCAAAATGCAAAGAACCCAATCTCACTCAAGTCTGAATTTTTCACCTATAAGACTCATAACCTAAGTAATAGTCATGCACACCAAAGGTTTTTATTTTAAGAGCTGGGTTTTTGAGTTTCAACAGACTAAGCCTATTGAACCACATAACGTTTATGACGTAAACAGCAGATTGGAAAGAGCAGGGCTGAAAACTGAATTGCAGCTCCACTGACTGAGAGAGGAAATTAAGAAAGGGGAACAATAAGGTCATATGCTGGTGCAGATCTGCAAGAAAGTTCTCTATACCCTGCGCTGTGCCCATCCTGAAGCCACACACTGGGGTGGAGGAGGGAGGGGTGAAAGGAGGGAAGCTGCTGATAGCAGCTCCAGATGGGTGTATGACTGGGATTCCTAAAAGTAGCCCCGTAAGTTGAGAAACCCAGAGCAGGAGTCACCTTTACCAAAGCAGTGTGGTAGCCAAAGAGGGAAAATGGTGGTAGGTCTGAGCCAGCGCCCCACCTACCTTCCCGCCCCCCCACGCCCCGCCCACCCTGGAAAAGTGTGAGAGAGCATCTAAGAGTTTTCCCTAAGTCCTCTGACTTCCCAAGGGACCCAAGGGCTGAGAAAGCCAGGGAGCCAGAACGGGAGCTTCTAAATCAATTTGAGTTTAACCTGCCAGTGTGTGGACTAACAACTAGACACAATGGTGTGACTCCACGCGGCTCAAGGAATGCTTCAGGGAATAGACAATGAACATGGAGAACCAGACGCCCCTCGCCTCCAATTCACTGACAATACACAGCCCGCCCCTACATTTTCAGATACAGCCCCAGGGAGAATTTACCGCTGGTTGACTAAATTTTAGTGCCTCTCATTAGGCAGAATAAAGACTCAATTGAGAAATTAAATGGAATTTTTTTTAAGTTATATTTTTTGTACACTTAAGTTTGTGGATACTGAAAATTATATACTTGCTATGTTATATTAACAAGAAACAAAAAATAGATAGTGGCCACATATGGAGAATATTTTAAAAATCTTAATACCCTGAAGAGCCTGGATGGGTTATTCCAGGTAGGTCACTCTCATGGTTGTGTAAGAAATAACCATTGGGCTGCCTTGGTGACTCAGTCAGTTAAGCGTCTGGCTTCAGCTCAGGTCATGATCTCACGGTTTGTGGGTTCGAGCCCCGTGTCGGGCTCTGTGCTGACAGCTCAGAGCCTGGAGCCTGCTTCAGATTCTGTATCTCCCTCTCTTTCTGACCCTCCCCTACTCACGCTATCTCTCTCTGTCTCTCAAAAATAAATAAAAAACATTTTTTAAAATTTTTTAAAGAAATAAGATTGATAAAATTTAAATAAGTATATAGACATCTCCTAGAAATTTTTATCTGAGTATTCTTTTTTTTCTAATTATCAGATCTTTCTTAATTATTGAATATGAAATGTAAATATGAAATTATTCTGGTCTGAGCACAAAAAAAATTGAAAGTAGAAGAAATCAACTAGAGTCACAGGGAAGAAAAAAAGTAAGAGTTATGTTTCCATAGCTCAGAGTAACAAAAAGAATGAATGCCTCTAGGGCACCTGGGTGGCTCAGTCGGTTAAGTGTCTGACTCTTGGTTTCAGCTCAGGTCATGATTACAGTTTGTGAGTTTGAGCCCCATGTTGGGCTCTGTGCTGACAGCGTGCAGCCTGCTTCAGACTCTCTGGTTCACTCTCTTTCTGCCTTTTCTTCACTTGTACACATGCTCTCCCTCTCTTTCTCTCTCAAAAAAATGCATAAATGAACATTAAAAAAAAAGAAGAATGAATACCTCCACAGTGATCTTGAGGACTTCATCATAGTGAACACGTGTTCACTATGTGTTATATAACACATAGTAATGTAACGGTGTATCCAAAACCACCCATAGTTTGTTTCTTCTTATTCCTCTCCTTTCTCCACGAAAAGAAGGAAATATTTGAGCTCTTTAAATTATCACTTCATGTCCTATGTTCTCAATATTTCTATCATTATTACCCACCATCCACTTAACAGCAGTGCACTGAATGCCTGGAAAGTGCCAAGCTCTGCAGGGTAGGGAGAAGTCGGAGGGAGACGCAATCATCTTAAATGAAAAGTGCCTTGCCGAGGAGGTGACACTGAGGAGACACCTGAAGGAGTCGAGGGAGTAATTTCTGGAAGTGCGCTCCTGCTGGAGTAAATATTAAGTATAAAGGCCTTGAAGAGGAAGCATGTCGGTGTGATCACACAGGGGTGCGGACACCGGTGTGGCCGAGAGTAGCAGGAAATGAGGTCACAGAAGTAATGGGAACCAGATTGCCAGGCCTTCAGAGCACTGGGAAGACTTTGGCTTTTACTCTGGAGGACGGTACGCAGAGGGGTGACGTGATCTGAATTACATCTTAACAGGACCACCCTGGCTGCTGGGCTGAGAGCAGACCCGAGTGGACAATGACAGAGACAGAACATTAGGACTGTTGAAATAATTCAGGCAAGAGGTTCTGGTTGCATGGATGACACTGATAGTCATGGAGGTAATAAGAAATGATCAAATTCTCAATATATTTTAAAGGTAAAACTGATATCATTTATTTATGGATTAAACATGGTAGGAAAAAAAGAAGTCAAAAATGACTCTGAATTAGAAGAACCAAAAGTTTGGGGCCCCTGGGTGGCTCAGTCAGTGAAGCATCCATCTTTGGCTCAGGGCATGATCTCACAGTTCATGAGTTCAAGCCCCATGTCAGGCTTTGTGCTGACAGCTCAGAGCCTGGAGCCAGCTTCACATTTTGTGTCTCCCTCTCTCTCAGCCCCTGTTCATGCTCTCTCCTCCCTCCCTCTCTCTCACTCTCTCTCTCTCTCTCTCTCAAAAATAAACATTAAAAAACAAATAAAAAAGAAGACCCAAAAGTTTTCAGTTACTGTTAACCAAAAGGAGGAAAACTGAAGAAGAAATCTGAGAACAAAGATCAGACACTTAGACACTTGAGGGGAAGAGTCAAAAAGGCAGTTGGATATGGACCCAGGCTGGAGATACAAATGAAGACTGATCAGTGTATTAATGGATTTAGACCCATGAGCCTCTGTGAGATCATCAAGAAAGTGAGTTCAGAGAGAAAAGAATTTTAAGATCTGAGCTTAGGGAATTTCAAATATCAAAGTTCATGAAGATGAGAAAGAGCAAGCAATGTGGCTTGATTTGAGGTAGGAGTAAAACCAGAAGAGGGGATCATCCTGGAAACATCAGGAGGAAACTAAGGACTTAAGAAATGACATTGATATTGGCTGCTAGTTGCCCTTTGAGCATCTGCTCCCCTTGAGTTTTCATCTGAATTGTCACAAAAGGTGTGAGGAGCTACAGGTAAAACCCAGGACCTGACTAAGCAGGTAAAACTGATAGGAGATCTTTGCATAAAAGTGGAGGTCTAAACAATCCTCAAGCAAAGAAATTATTTTAAAAGGGTCACAGAACAAAACAAAAAAACAAAACTCATAGATACAGAGAATAGACTTATGGTTGCCAGTAGAGAGAGGGTTTGGAAGGTAGGCAAAGTGGGTGAAGGGTATCAAGAGGTAGAAATTTCCAGTTATAAATAAGTCATGGGGATGAAAAGAACAGTTCAAAAAATACAGTCAGTGAAATTCTACAAACTTCCTATGGTGATAGATGGTCACTAGACTTAGTATGGGGATCACTCTAATATACATAAGCATTGAATCACTACATTGTACACCTGAAGCTAATCTGATGTTGTATTTCAGTTATATTTCAACAAAAAATAAAAATTAAAAGGTCACAAATTGATAGCAGCCTCAGGTTCCTGATAGAACCAATTATTTTCTGGAAGAATGTTATTTCATCCAGGTTGCAAAGAGTTTCCATAGATAAAATTCCATTGAACATGATTTTTTATTCAAAAATCATGGAGTGCATAACAAAACAAGGACCCCTGAGCAAAAATCAGAAATGATAGACCTGGAAAGCCTTCAGATGTTGGCATATTTTGAAAATATATACACCTTAAAAATGTATTGGGGGTACCTGAATGGTTAAGCATCTGACTCTTGATTTCAGCTCAGGTCATGATCTTGAAGTTTGTGAGTTCAAGCCCCACGTCAGGCTCTGTGCTGACAACTCAGACAGCCTGGAGCCTGGAGCCTGCTTCGGATTTTGTGTTTCCCTCTCTCTCTCTGCCCTTCTCTGCTTGTGCCCTGTCTCTCTCTTTCTCAAAATTAAATAAACATTAAAAAAAAAAAAGAAATCTGCACCTATGCCATTATAGTGAAACCACAGAATAGCAAGGCAAATGACAAGATCTTTGAAGAAGCCAGAGAAAGAAAAGAATGTATACATTAAAAAGAGCAGTTGTGGGGCACCTGGGTGGCTCAGGTCATGAACTCAAGGTATGTGAGCTCAAGCTCTGCATCAGGCTCTCTGCTGTCAACACAGGGCCCACTACCGATCCTCTGTCACCCTCTCTCCCTGCCCTTCTCCTGTTCAGGCTTGTTCTCTCACTCTCAGAAATAAACAAATATTTTTTTTAAAAAAAGAATAGTTGTTATACAGACAGGATACAATGGAAGCCAGAAAAGAGCAGCCTAGTATCTTCAAATTGTAAAGAAAAGATAAAGAAAAAAAAAAAAAAAGGTATGCCAACATAGAGCTATATATCCTGTATAAATTATATTTAGATCAAAGCCAAAATAAAGACATTTTTGGAGAAACAAACAAACAAAAGAGAGAGAGAGAGAAATTCTACAATCTAGTCCTTATTAAAGGAAATAAATCAATACACTAAAGAAGAACTTCAGAAGGAACAAGGAAAATCCCAGAACATAAGACAGAAAATCATGTGAGCAAAGAAAGTGGTCAACATTTAACAAAATTGAAACATTGACTGTATGAAACAAAAAAATGAAGTATCAGGTTGCCTTTCTGGCTCCTTTTCAAAGAGCCTGTGATCTTGGGGATGTGAGTTTGAACCCCATGTTGGGTGTAGAGAGTCCTTAAAAATAAATAAAATAAAATAAAAAGAATGAAGCATCTAATTTACAATGTTAAAAAGAAAGAAAGAATTAAAATAGCACATAATAGAATGCAGATTACTTGCATTATTTGGCAAGGAAGGTAAATACTAAGTAATTTATTAAATTAGACATGTTACATTTCAAGGATAACCAAGACTCAAATTATAATTTATTACATTTAAACTCACAGACAGAAAACAATACAATGAAAAAAATCAATCCAAAAGAAGGCAATAGGTAGAACAAGAAATATGGAAAACTATGGCAAATAGAAAGCACCAAGTAGCTGAAATAAATCCAAACACATCCAAAGTTTGACAGCCTGGATAAATATATCCAGCCTGGATGAAAATATAAACCCAGCTTTTAACTGTTTATAAGAGACATACTTAGAGCATAAAGGACACAGAAAGGTTCCAAGTAAAAAGATGGGAGGGGCACTTGGGTGTCTCTGTTGGTTAAATGTCTGACTGTTGATTTCAGCTCAGATCATCATCCTACGGGTTCATAGGATCTAGTCTGAGTCTAGCCAGCTTGGGATTCTCTCTCTCTTCCTCTCTCTGTCCCTTCCCTGCTCATGTGCATGTGTGCTCTCCCTCTCAAAAATAAATAAACATTTTTTTAAAAAGGAAAAAAATAGGAGATGTACCAGGAAAATATTAGCTAAAAGAACAACAGGATAGCTCACTATATTAATATAGCACTACAACAATAAGAATACTGTAAGGTAACAGTATTCCTAAAGATAACTGGTGGCTGTTGATAAACACCTCAATTCACACCAGAAAAAAGATATAATAATTATAAACTTATACATACTTAATAACAGATCCTAAAAATATAGTTAGCATTAACAGAGAAAACGTATTAACAAACCTATAAGAGACAAATTTAGAAATCAACCATCTTTGCAGAATTTTTAACACAACTGTAGCCATAATTGTTAGATGAAGCATACGTAAACAAAGAGAAGTAAAGTTATGAGACTTTTTGACACCTCAATTAACTAGTTTGGATTTACATATGTATTGCCCAAAAATTGAAGAATATATAGTCACTCTAGATGTCTAGAATATGTTTTGAATGGACCATGTGCTAGACCATAAAGCAAGTTTTAACGTATTTCGAAGAATTAGTATCATATGGATACATTCTTTTACAACAGTTAAATTAGGTTAAGAATCAAAAACACAAAGAAAACTAAACAGCTAAACAAAAAATTCATTTATAAATATAAGTCATGCTTCCAAACAACTTGTGAGTAAAAAAAATTATAATGCAAATTAGAAGAAAGATAAAATGGAAAGATACAGAAAAAAATGCATATTGAAATATGGAACACAGCTGAAAGGTTAGAGAAATGTTTGTAGTTTTAAATGCGTATATGTAAAAAACAAAAGGCTGAAAATACATAAGACACCTCTTAAGGAATTGGATAAAAAACAAAAATCAAACTAAGGCAGAAGGAACTCAAAAAGAAAAGAATAAAAATCAGGAAGATAGAAAACAGCATACAATAGATATCAATAAA
This sequence comes from Suricata suricatta, assembly GCF_006229205.1. Taxonomy (NCBI): domain Eukaryota; kingdom Metazoa; phylum Chordata; class Mammalia; order Carnivora; family Herpestidae; genus Suricata; species Suricata suricatta. Next base: position 18,109,297 of record NC_043706.1, on the reverse strand, counting down.
GTCAAAAGTTGGTTCTTGGAAAAGACTAGTTAAATCGACCAACTCTTGGGATGCCTGGTTGACTCAGGTAGAGCGTGTGACCCTTGATCTCAGAGTTGTGACTTTGAGCCTTATGTTGGGTGTAGAGATTACTTAAAAATAAAACCTTTAAAATAAATAAATAAGTGGACAAACTCTTGTAAGTTTCATCAAAATAAAAGTGAGAATATTTAACAAAACATTAGTAGGAGTAAATATGGGGGCATAACTACAGATACCAAAAGGATATAAAAAAATATAATGAACAACAGACCAATAAATTTCCACAAATTTGATGAACTGGAGAAATTCCCAGAAGGAAATGTAACTCACAAAAACTAACTTAGTAAGAACCAGAAAGCCAAATTAGTTCTCTGACCATAAATGTAATCACAATCTTCTCACAAAGACTTGCTTTTATAGCAAGTTTGGCAAACTTTTAAAAAGCTTGTTCCAACCTGATCCAAACTACCAGAAAAGAGAAAAAGTAGGAACACTACCTAGTTCATTTTATGATGCTTGATATCAGACAGGAAATGTGTAAGAAAGGACTATTATGGCAAATCTCAAATATGAACATAGATGCAAAATCTTAACAAGATGTTAGCAAAACAAATCTAACTACATATTTAAAAAACCAAATTGGGTTTTGTTTTGGAATGTAACATTGGTTTATTATTGGACAATTTTTATATTTAATTCACCAATCGAAAATATTGAAAGAGAAAACCATTTGATTTTCTCAATACTTGAGGGGGAATAGAACATGTTTAAAAATTAGCAAATGGCAAATTGATAGGAACATCATTAAACTCATAAGGAGAATGTAAATAAACTAAGCAAACATCATATTTTATAGTGGAACGTTAAAAGCATTGGCTTTAAAATTAGAAAAACGACAGAGATAGCCTGTTTTATTCACTATTCTACTGGAGGGCCCACGCCAGGACAGTAAAAGCAAACACAAGATTCAAAAGGAATATGGTTGAGAAAAAAAAATACTATTTTTCTTCATGATAAACCTCATAGAATCCACATACAAATTATTGGCATCAAAGTTTAGCAAAGTTGCTGAATACAAAATAACCCAAAAAGTCCATTGCATTTCCATATACCGGCAGCAAATAACTAGGATATATAATTTTAAAATTGTATTTACGATAGAAAAGTGGTGGACGTGGGGAACAAATACAGGGTGCAAGGCACTGAAGATCTCAAAGAAAAGAGATTCAAGAGACAATTGACTGTTGAAAGACACTCAATTTGTAGTAATTTGTGGTGGCAGCTCAGGGAAATCAATACACCCTGTTTGGCCATGGGACCAACCAGCCATCCAGAAGTGGGGACTGGGCTTTGTTCCGAATTCAGGATGGGACTGTCGCACAGTAACCCACCAATTGGATCCAACCATTTCTCATCCACCATTAGCGACTCTGGTCTTGGCACAGTGGCCTCCCAGTGTGGGCTCACTTCTTAGGAGAAGTAATGGGCACACAAAAACAGTCTTGATAGGTGCAAGGAGACCAAGGATGACCATAAGGGGCCCTGTGCATGACACCTTGTTGAGAAATAAGTTAGCAAGTGGACCTTAAAGAGAGAGAGAGAGAGAATTGACCTCAGAGAGAAAGACATAATTAACGTCATCACAATGGTCAAAGGCTGTGGTCAAAGAAGATGATTGGATTTAAGATTTTAGAACTGAAGCCACTCCAGGGTGCTGACAAGGGATGGTGCATCCCCAAGAAAGCCAGTGGCAGAAGGAAGAAGTGCCAGCCACTAGTCATTTCCTGGTAAGATCTGGGGGGACTTGTCCAGAGATGTTTTGCATATTTTGACTTAGGGCAATAAATAATGCAAGATACTTTTCTTCCCATTTCACTGTAACAAATGAAAACATGTCTAATCTATATTTATTAAATTAATTACAGTGTGGCTCAGGAGCGTGGCAGGTGAGGGGGGAGGGGCAGGGTTAACGACCACCTCCCACAGGCAACTCCAAAACAACCACCGAGGCAACATCCAGCGGGAGCAAAATGGGAACCATTTAGTTTCCAAATCCACATGTTTTATAACAAATAAGTGCATCCGCCACACACTTGTGCGTGCTTGAGTTTTCCTGTGCACGTTTTGGTGAACCGCTCCGGGTCAGCCTCTACGAAATTGCCTTTTTTTGTGGTCAAACGAGTCAATGACAGCAATTTCTTGCAATAGAATCTAATATTTTCTGGGTTTGCCAAATGAAAAAGCACTGACCACGCCGCAAAGTTTGATTTTAGAGATAAAGGGGATGGAAGGTTACAGATTACTTCACGCTTTCCCAGAGAAAACAAAAACAAGCAGAGTTCTAAGTGCCAGTCATATTTTGCTATTCATGCCAAGACGATTCTGTTAACTATGTTAAGAAGCTATAAAGTTAACATATTTTGCAGGTTACTTCTTTAGTCAACTGGGGGAGATATTATCTCGTGACTAATGAGTAAGTGTTCATTTGATTATAAAATGCAGGCGTGTATTAGCGTGGTTTAAATGCCCATCATATGCCGTACAATAGCTAACTGGCATAGATTCTAATTCCGATGTTACGGAGGCCTCGCTTCTCTATTAAAATTGAAAGTGTTAATTTGCCAGTAATCATTCCACTTTCTCCTATTGTCTCACTCAAAGGACAGGCCCTTCCTGCATGGATAAAATGTAGTAATGCATTTAGTGTGAGGCCATGATTTTAGACTTCCAGCTGTTTTACTGGTTGTGTAACTAAAAATAAGATAATGTTATGCTGGGTATTCACATTTTACAAATCACTGCACAGTGTGCAAACTGTTATATTTTTTTAAATGCTTAGAACCCAGCCTAGGAGTGGAACACTTCCATCATGAAGGGGGAGATGGGTCTAGGCGGCTAGACTGCGGCGTGGACTGAAGCCTGGACAGGCGAGCTGCTCAGCTGAGCTGACACCGTCCGAGTAATTTCCTGCTAATCTCCATCCCTGCCGCTCTGCTGGGAACAAGCATTCCTCACCTTCAATGACAGAGAGCAGGATTCCGAAAGGTTGGTGGGTTATTTTTTTTTTAAACTTTTATGTGATCCGTAAACCTACTACTGATCCCAATAACGCAAACCAGAGGACAGTATATTGAGCAAGAACAGCGTGGAGAAATAGTATGCTTCTCTACACAGGCTTTTATTAAAAAGAAAGGGTCAGAGGAAAGAACTGTGCTGGTCACATCATGCAAACACATAAAAGCCCTGTGATATTTATACTTCTCTGATCGAATCAGAGCCCCAAAACATGTTGTCTTTAGGGGAATATTTGTTTTGCATGAAAGCAGAACCCTTCTCAGCTTCATTTTCACAATGGCATCTTCCTTCAAAAATACCAGTCATTCAGGACAAATGCTCCCGGAGCCTGTTGTCTCCCAGTGACACAAATTCTGTGAGGACTTGGTGCCACTTGGCAATGTACCTGAAACTGCTTTCAAGGGTCCATCGGCTATGGACGTTTTAAGAAGAGAAAAAAAGTCGCTGATGAGCTATAATTTCCCCAAACGCTGCATCTCACGTCGATGCCAGCTTATGTAAAGGCGTCTCGGGCTCATACAGATGTGACTCTAGGGAAGGCCAGGTTTCCCGAAGATCCCTCAGAGACAGTCAGCCAAGATAAGCCGAACACGATACAGAACCCCTGTAATTAGAAGTGCGTAAATGTCCAAGTAATATGAACTGATTTTTAGATCCAGATTTTAACTAATTCACCTACAGTGACCAAATGAGTAGACGGGAGACTGCCTATAGAGACGGATAAGAGAAAATATACTGCAGTCTCTATGCAAACATTAGTCGAGGGCTGAAGAAGGAGGAAAAGGACTTGGGAGAGTGGATTTGAAAAGTGAAGCTTGACAAATAGGGAATGGAATTAAGAACTCTCCATCTGTGAGTTTTTAAGACGGGATTTCTATATGGGGTTGATAGAAGGCTCCAACTACTGAATCTGTAAGAAAATGAATAAAGCTTCCAAAAAGACCAGTCAAAACCTAGTGTTCCATGGAACTCAGAAGAATTAAAATGTGTAAAACTCATTTTCTCTCCCTAACAAGTGTGTCATGCTCTCCAAACGTAATGACTGAAACCCCTCCCTTTTTGTACCCCCATCTTTCCAGGAAAGGCTAGAACCCCTCTTTTATTAATGTTTATTTAGTTATTTTGAGAGAGAGAGAGAAAGAGAACAAGTGAGGGAGGGGCAGCGGGGTCAGAAAGAGAGCATCCCAAGCAGACCACACGTTCAGCAAGGAGTCCAACACAGGGCTCGATCCCACAGACCATGAGATCATAACCCAAGCCAAAAATCAAGAGTCAGACACTTAACCAACCGAGCATTCTGGGGGCAGAATCCCTCTCTTCTCGCCCCCGCCCCCATCTATCTCTCTAACACACAGGCAGCATGTCTATTCTCTCGTGTGTGTGTGTGTGTGTGTGTGTGTGTGTGTGTCTATTCTCACCACTTCTAAAGAGCAATTAAGAATGAATGAATCTAATTCTTTAAAATTGCTCATCTCCTTTTCACAATGGACAAAATTAAAGGACAAAAGGAACAGTTATACCCACTGTGCTCTGGCGTGGGCAGCAAGCACACCATAGAGCCTGAGTGGACAGGAGACCATGGCACAGGGCATGGCAAGATTGAGCAGGCAGCCTGCAGAGGCCTTGGCTCAGGGGCCAGACAGTCAAGTGCAACCTCTTCGGCTTGACTCCCTGAATCACGGAGTCACACCTCTCTTTTCTAGCTGACTCGAGCTTAATCCAAAGGGTGTGGTGAATACTCCCAGATCTCAGCTGAAATTTAGCCATTTTTTTCCCTAGGGAAGGTGAAAGACCCAAGGGATTTTCAGTTTGGCATTTGGTTGTGCTTCCAGACCTTTAGGAAACCTACATCTTGGGGCAAACTTATAATATCTCACTACATTCTTTCTTTCTTCTTTCCTTCCTTCCTTTTTGAGAGAGAGCATGCACACGTACACATGAGTGAAGAACAGAGAGAGAGAGAAAGGGGCCCCATGTGGGACTCCAAGTCATGAACCTTGAGATCATGACAAGAGCGGAAGTCGGATGTCAAACCAACTGAGCAACCCAGGTGCCCTTTAAGATTACTTTCCAAACTCTAGGTAATTAATTCTGTTCTACCTAATTTTGCCCCTACTGTCTTCATATTTAGGAACTTGACTTGTACCTTGCAAAAATGAGACGACAGACACAATATGAAGTCATCCAGGTGAGTTGATACAATGTCTTCGCATCTCTACCAGCCCCCAGATGTAGCCCCTTCACTAATGTTCCTGGGATGCAGTGTTCTGGAATGAGAGCTCTGTTTCCTGGCTCAATAAAAGCATGTCGCGTCTGCTCTGTCCCCCACCCCAGTTTCCTGGCTGTCCCAAGTCTCTGCCTAATAACGACATGTTGGTTTATTTATTTTGTCAGTTCTGTCACTGGAAAAATATCACACGGAGTACATAACTTACCGAGGGAGGCCCAAGGCACCTCCTTTTCTCCAGCCTGGTGACAATTACAAGTCACTCAGCCTGTCTGCAATCAGGTTTTCCCTTCTGAAAAATGCCCAGGTGCCCTGGTATCCTTCCTCACGCTGGGCCTTCTGGAAACAAGAAATGCCAGAATGACTTCCTCCTCTTCCATTTCCCCCAAAACCTGTTTTCCTTGGGGAAAGACATCTTTGACAAGGAAAGTCTTAAATAAACAAAAAGTAGGCTCTCCTTTTTTTTTTTAACCTCCTAGTCATTAGGAAGCGGATATCACATTGAAAAGGTAATGAGAATTAGAATTTTTTTTCCTCCAGTCACTCTACCAAAAGTCATTAGTAGTAGTAAATTGATTAGGCTAAATTGTCTCATCGCATTTTCTGTACCACACACACTCTAGAAAATGTAAAGGGTAGAGAGTGAAGACAGACGTGCCTTGGGAGAGGATTCAGGCCTCTTTGGCTGGCGGGCTTTTTCTGCTGAAAAAGGAGCATTTTGGTGGGGTTCTCAGAAAGGGTGACCAACCATAGGGTTTTGCATTAAACCTATTTGCATGTTTTAACAACTCAGGCAATAACAGATGTTGGCGAGGGTGCAGAGAAAGAGGGACCCTTTTGCACTGTTGGTGGGAATGTAAACTGGTGCAGCCACTCTGGAAAACAGTATGGAGGTTTCTCAAAAAATTAAAAATAGGATTACCCTACAACCCAACAATTGCACTACTAGATATTATCCAAAGGATACAAAAATGCTGATTTGAAAAGGCACATACACTCCAATGTTTATGGAAGCACTCTCAACAATAGCCAAATATGGAAAGAACCTAAATGCCCATCGACTAATGACTGGATAAAGAGGATGTGGTAGATATATACAATGAAATACTACCCAGTGATCAAAAAGAATGAAATCTAGCCATTTACAACAACATGGATGGAATTAGAGTACATTATGCTAAGTGAAGTAAGTCAGTCAGAGAAAGATAAATACCATATGATTTCACTCATATGTGAAATTAAAGAAACACAGCAATGAACATAGGGGAAGGGAAGGAAAAGTAAGATTAAAAACAATGAGAGAGGCAAACCATAAGAGACTCTTAGATACAGAGAACAAAGTATGGGTTGCTGGAGGAGGGTTGGGGGGGAGATGGGGTAAATGGGCGGTGGGCATTAAGGATGAGCAACGAGTGTTATTTGGAAGTAATAAATCACTGGGTTCTACTTCTAAAATCGATACTACACTGTATATTAACTGACTTGAATTTAAATAAATTAATTTTTAAAAATCTTTTTCACCTGAAAAAAACCCTATGTGCATAACACTCCCACTCTTGCCAATTACATAAACCTGTTAGCTCCTATTATTTCTTGACAATTTCTTTAGCTATTGTTTCCACTTCTTGTGTTAAAATCAAACAATTAAGTAAATTGAGTTGTGGTCAAACCCCTTTGGGGTTGTGTTGTGTTTTTGTGTGTGTCCACTTTCTCTGAAGATCCTATGGAAAAGCAGCCCACTAACCGTACCTTGTACAGCTGGAGAGAAACTCTGTCTAGTCTCCAGTCTAGAGACTGGGGGGCTCAGTCGTTAAATGTCTGACTTCAGCTCAGGTTCAGGAGTTTGAGCCCTGCGTCGGGCTCTGTGCTGTCAGCTCAGAGCCTGGAGCCTGCTTCGGATTCTGTGTCTCCCTCTCTCTCTGCCCCTCCCCCACTTGTGCTCTGTCTCTCTCAAAAATAAATAAAAACGTTTTTTAAAAAAGCATTTCTACTGCTTTAACATTTTAATATGTTATTATTATTTATACAACTTACTGTTTGTGGAACCCGTAAGAAACTGATGTTTTCTCTGATGTCTGCTTCAGAGAAAAGGAAATGAAGGGTCGGTGAGCAGGATTAATATTCGTGCTGAATCCTGTTTCACAGCTTCCTAAAAGACAGCACAGATTGGAAAGAACATGGGCTTCTCTGTCTGAGAAGCAGGTGCATCTGGTTCCCAGTCCAGCCTTACCCAGGCTTTCACTAGCTGTGTGACCTTGGGCAAGTTACTTAACACCTCTGAGCTTCAATTATTTCCTCAAGGTATCTACCTTTTTAAAGTCGATAGGATAATTTGTGGGAAATAATTAGCATAATGTTAATAGATAGTAGTAATTATTATTATTGGGGCCATAAGAATAAAGGAGGCAGAGCTTCTAAACACAGTTGGTTTAGTCACTCTGTTAGAACTGACTGGCCTTGCATGCTGTGTGGCACAAAAAAGCTGGAGTCTTAATTACTTTAGGGAAAGCATTTAGAGAGATCATTTTGAACCCCTTCAAAGGTACTTCTCAACATCAAAAAAAACAATCTAACTATAAGAGGATCTGAATAGACACCATTTCAAAGAAGACATCCAGACAGCCAACAAACACATGCAAAGATGTTCAACATCACTCATCATCAGGGAAATACAAATCAAAAACCACAATGAGATATCACCTTACACTTCTCAGGATGGCTAAAATCAAAAAGACAAGCAGTAACAAGTGTTGGCAAGAATGTGGAAGAAAAATGGAAGCCTTGTGCACAGTTGGTAGGCATGTAAGTTGGTGGAGACACTATTTTGGAAAATGGTATGGAGGTTCCTCAAAGAATTAAAAATAGAACTATCATATAATCCAATATACACCTCTATGTTTATTGCAGCATTATTTACAATAGCCGAGATATGGAAGCTATCCAAGTGTCCATAGATGAATGGATAAAGAAATGTGACATTTAAAAAGAAAAAGGATGAGCCATTAAAAAGAAAAAGGATGAGATCTTGCCATTTGTGACAACGTGGCTGGACCTACAGGGTATTATACTAAGTGAAACAAGTCAGCTTGGGAAAGACAAATACCATATGATTTCACTAGAAATCTAAAAACTAGAATCTAAAAAACAAAATAAATGAATAAACAAACAGCAGAGTCAGACCTATAAATATAGAGAACAAATTAATAGTTGCCAGAGAAAAGGGAAGTGGGGGGAGGTTCAGGCAAAATGGGTGAGAGGGAGTGAGAGATACAGGCTTCCAGTTATGGAATGAATAAGTCATGGCAATAAAAGTTACAGCACAGGGGATGGAGTCCATGACATTGTAATAATGTTGCATGGTGACAGATGGTAGCTACACTTGAGGTGAGCATTACGCAATGTATAGAGAAGTGAAATCACTAGGTTGTTCACCTGAAACTAATGTAGCATTGGGCATCAACTACACTCAACTTAATTTTTAATAAGGCACCTGCCATCATTCTCTATTAAAGTGGAAAAATAGAAAGTATCTGGAATACAATGTCTTATTGTAGAATAAAATACATTGCTTCTGCAATGGACATTGTTGGGTTTTTTCCAAGCATCCATTCCATCTCATCCCAACTGCAGTCATGAAAATTGGGTGTCACCCTGTCCCATTGCCAGGGTGACTCCTGGTTGTTCTGTGCCAGTCAGTTTAATTATTGTTTCAGGTAAGGGTGCGTAACCCAAGCTAAGTTAATCATAGGCATGTCCTGGATTTTGTTTAGTGGAAGAGGACTTCTCTCTTTCTCTGGAAAGGTGTGGCTTGCACGCAGAAAGCTGGAGCTGCTATAGCCATTCCCTACTCTGGGAAACTCCAAAATGAGAATGAAGCCAACCAACTTTCTCCAAAGCCAAAGTAATCTCAGAGGAAGAACCAGGGGATCTGATCAAAGGACTCCTAACACTTAGTAGAATGTTGGACTTCTCAATTTCTTCCGTCAAGAAATGCCCTTAAGCCCATTTAAAATTGGGTTTTAGGATATGTGTGGCCTAACCTATCTTAGCTGTGGAGACTTTATTGATATTCACTATTATACCACCACCCTCTATCAAGGGTTGATGTATAAAACCTCAATATAGATGTTTCTGCAGCTTTTGAAAAACCAACCTTAAAGGCATGTTACTATTATCTTTTAAGCCTGAGTCCATGTGGCAAATATACCCTTTGAATGTGATGTTAGACTTGCCTCAGAAGAGCAAGAAAAGTCTCAAATATATAAGCTAACCTTACACCTACAGGAGCTAGAAAAGGAACAGCAAATAAAGCCTAAAGCCAGCAGAAGTGGGGAATAAAGATTAGAGCAGAAATAAATGATATAGAAACAAACAAAACCAATAGAACAGATCAATGAGACCAGGAGCTAGGTATTTAAAAGAATTATAAGATTACTAAACCTCTACCCCGACTTAACAACAAGAAAAGAGAAAGGGCCCAAATAAATGAATGTGATGTTAGAGAGGAGCAACGCTCACTTCTAGAAAATCTACATGCTATCGCTTTTCAAACAATGAAGTCTATAAACCAACATAATTCTCTTTTAACCTCAACTGTCTAGAAGAGCAAAGATAATTGTCAACAGGTTTGGTCATGAGAACTTCGGGACCTTGGCAATGTGTGAAAATAAGAAGATAAAAGATACTGAGAACATCAGCAGGGTCTCCAACACCAACCAGTCATCAGGCAGCAGCCTGGGTCCTGGTCATGCTTGAGAGGACAGAAGGCCAAGGTGGAGAGCGAGCACACTCAAGGTTTTAAAACAGCTTGGACCAGTCCAAGGCACAGAGTAGACCCTTAATAAATTTCCATTCTCTCCTGGGACAGCATTTCTAAAAACACGCAAGAGAATCACCCACTTAGATCTACCTGAGGAAAATACAGGAGAGTGTTGAGAATGCAGATTCCTGGGCTTTGGTCCAGGCCTATTGAATCTAATTCCCAAGGTGGCCTTGGAAAATCTATACATCTAATGAGCTCCTCAATGGCATGTGTTCCAAATTTCCTAAATGTGTCTGCCCTTAAGAGTCTTGTTAAATATACAGACCCCAGTGCCCCATCCCAGAACTCGTGAATCAGAATCTCAAGGGGAAGGCTCTAGGAATATTCATATTTAGCAAGCATCCCAGGAGATTCTTATGATCAAGTTCATTTAGGACAAACTTCCCTAGAGGATACTACACATCCGTTGGCCCTGGAGTCTGGGCTTTTCCACCCCAGCTCTGCTGAACGATAGACAAGTCCACGGGAATTACACAACTTGGAAGATGTGGCTAGGTCATCAGGTCTTAAATCCCTTAAGAAGGTGAATATCTGTACACCTTCCACCCCTTTCAGGTACAATCTGGGGCTGGGATGGATGGTGCCCAATATCAGGGCCAGCTGCCCAAAGCTTGCAAACCCAAGCCAGGTGATATGAAGCGCTGTCTGCAGTGACCCTCATCTCCCTCGCTTTTCACTGCGGCTCAACCCTGGCTGGTTTAAGTCACCTGAGGATCTTTAAATGAAGTCAATGCAGGGCTCCAGTTCAAACTCATTAAATCAGAATGGCAGGAGCTGGAGTGATCACTATTGTTTATTGCACTTCCTTCCCTCATCTAGCTGATTCTCCTATGCAAGTTGGGAAATACTGCAGAGTTGCGACCCCTCTCTCTCTCTCGCTCTCTCTCTCTCTCTCTCTCTCTCTCTCTCTCCAGTCTTCACTATCAACCGCCCTGCCTCAGCATTTTTATTTAAAAAGAACCTCTTTAACTGTCGTTACAAATTGGTGTGGGGATACATTACAATGGCTTAATTGACTCATTAATTCAGTCAAACAACCAGTGAATTCATTTTTAAAATATCCAACATATAGATGAGTAGGCTTTTTTAAAATCCTTCCTCAATGATAGAATACAAATCTTATGGATTTCTATCTCCAGAATTATTCATGTGCTTACAGTATTCGGTATTTATCACTCCTACAGGGTGGGAAAACAAATCTCCACAAACACTACGGGGGTAGACCTTGGCCTTGCACCTGACAGAAGTCTTCGCCCTCTACAGACTTTGTTCGTGTACATGACAAGCCACGCTTACCCAGGCAGTGCTCCAGGCACTGTGGACTGTACAAGAAAGCACTGCACTGGAGAGTGTTTGGAGTCACCTTTCCCTCCCCACAAGAAAATATCCTTCTTAATTGGAAACAGTGCAAGAACCCTAAAGGCCAGAGTTGTCCATCGCAATGTGCATCATTAGGGGTAAAACTGTAGATCAGTAACTTTAAAATTACTCTGAAGGGAAATTCAGTGTTTCCAAAAGCATCTCTCCAAGGCCCTCAATTATGGGACACACTCAAATTAAGCCTACTCCCTCACCAAGTGGCTACTCAGCCCCAGCACACAGCAGGCAAAGTCCTGAAGGATCAGTGAGTCAAGTGGAAGGGGTTTGGTGGGAGGAAATTAATAAAACCAACCCAACTACAGTGGAAAAAACAAGCTCTTAGGAAGTAGAGCATAAAACTCTTCAGACATACTTTACACACTGTTTATAAGCATAAGCATGGATGTGATGGAAAGTACATTGGCATGTAGAGACCAAATTCCCTAGACTCCATGCCAGCCATAATATGTCCTGTCTCTGTGACCTTAGGCAAGTGTCTGATTCCTTCTAATCTCAGTTTCCTCATCTGAAAAATGAGGATGGTTGTACCCAGATCACTGGACTGTAATGTAGATCACAGGAAATAACATGTAAGAGTCCTTTGAAAATTACCTTTCTTGTACAAATGGAGGATGTTATCATGATTCCATGGAACAACTACGAATTTTTAAAGGCAAGCCTGTGTGCACAAATACAGTAGGGCATCGAGAAATGGTATAGCTCTATGCCGTGTTATGAAAACCTTTAGCTGAGAACTTTGAGCAATTAGGCACTCCAGAGTAAATTGAAGGACATGCTGAACTTGGAGAAGGTTCAGAAAAGAGCCACAGAGATGATTAAAGAGATGGAAAATCAAAACCATGCTCAGGAGAGGTTAAAAGAACCAAGTTCATTCTGCTTAGAGAAGACAAGTCTACAGGGTAATTTAATAATTGTTTACAAGCACGTGCAGCCTGGTGTCCAGCTGTTCTTTCCAACGGACAGAGAAGAAAGTATCGTAGACCCTCAGCTCTGGCAGATTTGGCATGTGAGATTTCAAATCATTATGCATGACTCTGATGGTTAAGGACATATAATAATTAATAAGTTTTCTAAGCCATAATTTTTTTAACCATGGGCGTGTAAATGAAACCCATTAGCTCACCAGTGACTGAGTCTATCCAGCCAATATCCAGCACTGAAATTGCAATGGGAATGTATTGTTCCCCACTAATTGTCTCCCACATTATAATCCGCAGAACCAGCAATAATAATAGCTACCTTTGAGTGTTTACCATGTACCAAGCAATTTGTGCTAAGAGTTTTATGGGAAGTACAGCTTTTAATGGGCAGATAAGTTAAGATGTCTGCTCAAGGTCACCCAGTGAGTAAGTAAAAGATGCAGGGTTTTAACCCAGGTCCACGACAGGACTCAAATTCTTTATCACAGTGGCAAATTGTATGGGCGAAAAAGGATCCCAAAATAAAGTTGCCAACTAGTGCTGATGGGAGAAATAAAGGCAACAAGAAGGAATCAAATAAAGTGATGGTTCTTACCAAAAAGCAAAAGCTTCAGAATATTTCTGTAAAAAAAAAAAAATAGCCTAGGAACTCATGAAAAAAGGATATGAAATATAATAACATAGACATAAACCATGGGAAGGAGAGGAGTAAAGAATGGGTTCAAACTTATGTAACCGTCTACCTAATATAGACTGCTATATGCAGAAGAGGTTTTATACAAATTTAATATAACCATATACCAAAAACCACTGCTAAATATGCAAGGAATAAAGAGAACGAAATCCAAACACATCACTAAAGAAAATCAGCAGCACATGAAAGACAAGAAAGGATCAGAGAAAACCTTCAGAAACAATCAGAAACCAAAAGTTTCACTGAATGTGGATTTGGCTGATATTTATGACAGAGACTAGACTGCCAGAGATTTTGACATCCCACTCACTATTTCCTATATAAATTTCCTATATCTGCACCCTTTATCCAGCCTTCCAAGATCAATCAAGTTGGACTTTAATCATCTTCTCACCCATGTTTTTGCAACAGCCTATCTTGCTGTCTGAACAGGACAATTACATCAACATCACATCAGATCCTGCTTTTTGTCTCTTTTACACCTTCCCATATTCTCATTGTTTTTCCACAATCTGACTACAGCACATATGCATTCTGGGTAAATCCTTGAGTTCTTTTTCACGGAGTCTGAGATGAGCCAGACCTAAGTGTTGTTAGTCTGAGCCAAGGGAATTAATTCTGTAGTAGGTTGAGTTGTTACCCAGAACGACTGGGTGTAAATTCACTGGAGGTGGAAATTAGAAATCAGACCCAAGAGAAAGACAAATCCAGGACCAGGAGCTCAATATCCAGATTCAGTTGGTGAGAAAACATCATCAGAAAATGAAGGAAGAAGCCAGAAGCCAAGGAGAAAAACAATGGAAGTTGGCAAGAGAGAGGATTTGCTGCATAGACCTCAACAAACCAATGATAACAAGACTCACTCGTATTGGGACTCATGGCAAGGAGGAATTTTGCCAACTGGAAATATAAGATTGGCAAATAACAGACTTATGTTCCTATGTTCTGTTTATCTGGAAGGGGATGACATAAGCCACCTCAACACAATATGGTCTTCTACTATAGTGGTAAACACAGTGTGCAATGGGATCACAGAAAAAGAGGCCTCAGAGGGGTCTTGGAAGAAACGATGAAGGCTAGACTCAGTTTTAATGGAAAGCTAAGGGGCACCTGGGTGGCTCAATCGGTTAAGTGTCCGACTTCGGCTCAGGTTAGGACCTCGCAGCCTGTGGGTTTGAGCCCCACATCAGGCTCTGTGCTAACAGCTCAGAGCCTGGAGCCTGCTTCAAATTCTGTGTCTCCCTTTCTCTCTGCCCCTCCCATACTTGCACTCTGTCTTTGTCTCTCAATAATAAATAAACATTTAAAATTTTTTTAAATAAATAAATAAAGGAAAGCTAAGTGAGGGACAGAAAGAAAAGTATTCTAGGAAGAGGAACAGCATACACAAAGACCACCACCATTGGTCCTGATGGGAGTCAAAAAAGCCAAAAGTCAGTGTGATGGAAGTTTGGGGGGAAATAAACTTAGAGATAAGGCTGAGAGTTAGGATATCCGGGCTAAAAACCCGAGCAGAAAAACAGAGGCAGGCATAAGTTGAGCTTGATTAACCAATATCTAAAGTCAGCCTGGCATCAGTGGAAGATTTTGAATGCTAATATGGAAAGTCTGGCCATAATCAAGGAAGAACCACCAAACTGAGGAATCTCCTAGCTGCAGGAAAATCGTCAGGTGAGCATGTCCACTGCGGAGATGCTGTCAGCAAAGAGGCCAACGAGGAAGTCAGTCACCCAGTCACTGGGTAAAGTGGGGATTGTAAAAAAGGAAAAAAAAAATCACAGGCAATTTGTCAAAACAACAACAGGACCTGGAAATAGTTTGCAAAGAGTCAGAAAAGTAAAAATGTCCACAAAACCAAGCATGTTCTCTGAGCTCCTAGGAGAGTCAAATGCAGCTGCTCTGAAGGGTAATATAACACCCAGTGTCCTGATGCCTTCTGGCTGGAGAAGATGAGAGAGCTGGGGAGGAAATTAGGGGCTTTCCCCAACCGAGAATGCCAGGGCTGGCTGCCCCCAGACAAGCAGTGATTTCTCCCACGCTCCTATGGTCGTCTGCCCCCTTGGTCTGCTGCCTATCATATTATTAGAAATGATTTCATCATTACATTATCTAAGTATTAGAAATGCAAGAGGCAGAAGAGTTTAATGCTATATCCCACACTTGGGGGGCTTGTCTTTTTTTTTAATAGTTTATTGTCAAGTTGGTTTCCATACAACACCCACTGCTCTTCCCCACAAGTGCCCCTCTCCATGACCATCACCCCTGCTTTCTCTCTCCCCCTCCCCCTTCAGCCCTCAGTTTGTTTTCAGTATTCAAGAGTCAAACTCCAGACCCAGGTCCAAGTACTCACCTTGGAAATACTAGCCACGTGACTTGATCATGTATCATTCTCTTCGTGATAAAACAGAGATAAGACTGCCACATGGGGTTGCTGTGAAGAGGAGCCAACATTAGGAGCTTCAGGCAACCAAGTTAAGGTCAAGTTGTTGTGGTGGCTGGCCCCCACCCTCAAGAGCACCCAGATGGAAATGCTGGGCAGGACTAAGTCTAAGCAACCAGACTGGAAACACCATACCAGTGAAGAAATGCAATCCAAGCAGGTAGCCAGAGTCCTCCTTGGCTATCACGAGAAGCTCATATGTGATAAGTCTTTCCAGAATAAGCGAAGTTTTGTGTAGGACTAATATTTGATAAGGGTCATCTGCAAACAGCAGACAAGTTCTACGAAAAACATGGAGGACATGAGGATGCTTCAGAAAAACCTTCCAGGCCACAGTCAGGCTGGATGGATTTTGTTTGCTTTTCCTGGCAGAAAATACTTTAAAATCAAACAAGTGTGACAAACACATGGAAAGATGTATTTTTATAGATGAATTAAGATATGATTAGGATTCCTTATTTAGAAAGCATCTATTTTGTGTCCTGATCATGAAAACAGTATTTGCCTTACGCTGAGTGAATTCCTTCAAATATGGATGGGCTGTGAAATCATTACTGACCCTAAGAAGAAGAATTTAAGAGCATGTCTCTTATCAGTGACATGAAAACCCTGGGGAAAAGCCTTAGCAAATCTCCACTGCTATTACAGACACCTCTCACTTATCCACTTAGGGATTATCTACCGTAAGATTGCTTCCAAGTCCGGTCCCAAAATTCTGGGTTGTGTCCTGCCACCATGAGTTTATGTAACATTGAGAAATAGTAACATATTTAACACATTTAACAAAACCTCATTAAGAAGTCTTTCCTTAAAATTAAGTGCTATCTGGGGTGCCTGGCCTCCTCAATCAGTTAAGTGTCCAACTTTGGCTCAGGTCATGATCTCATGGTTTGTGGGTTTAAGCCCCAAGTCAGGTTCTGTGCTGACAGGTAGGAGCCTGGTGTTTCCAGACTCTCTGTTTCTCCCCCACTCATGCTCTCTCTCTCTATCTCTCTCCCTCTCTCTCTCTATCTCTCTCTCTTTTTCTAAAGATAAACATCAAAAAAAGTTATGTGCTATTTCCAAAGCCAAATCAAAACCATTGCTTCGTGCCTGTTTTTCTGATGATTTTGTTGCACCAGTGCGTAAGATTTAGAGCCTCCTAGAAATTCTCCTGCGTCTCCAGCAGAACATCTTTTCTTAGATTTCCCTGTATCATCTCTACCCAGCAGGACCGAAACATTGCCCTTCTCCCATAACTGGTTCACACTTTCAAACACCTTCTTCAAACAAGCACAAGCCGTCTAACACACAGTACCTTGCAAGTATTGTGAACTCCATAAATGATCCCTGAGTAGCTAGTGAATGAGGGAAACCTAGAAACCCTCCACCCCTCTTTTCTCTTCTTTCCTTTTTTCCTCCCCTGACTCACTCCCTCCCCAATACCCTGGCTTTCTGCTTCTCAAACACACCGAGTCCCATTCCTGTCTCAGAATTCCCTTTGGCTCAAATGCCCTTCCCCACAGTATCCATATGGCTCCTTTCTTAAGCTCCCTCAGGCTCTTGGCATCTCACAGTTTAACAGTGAGCTCTTTTCCATCCACTAAATTTATTAAAGCTTCCCCACAACCAGTCCATTCCTCTTCAGCTACCTAATTCCCTCACCTGCTTTATTTTTTTCTGTGGCACTGATCAATGTCTGACGTTTACCTAGTTCACTCATTTATTTGCCTAATTGTCAGATCGAGTTCATGTAGGCTCCGTAAGGGCAAACGTTTCACATGTTTTATTCACCATGGTATCCATAGTCCCTAAGATAATGCTTGATACATAGGGCACACTCAACAAAAATTGAGTGAATGAATGATGAGTGAATGAATGTTTGAATGAGAACAAAATTCAGTGTCAGGGTGAAATAAACAAGAAATGACTAATGTGTCTTGGTTCGAGTTTCTTGGAGAAATTCTTTTCTTCCTGGGACCTGCGATGTGTCCGCACACACAGCCAAGTAAATGCTATTGTGAAATAGGACTTTCTTTCTTAGGTCATCAGGCTTTCCCATAAGGTATTTAAAACCTTAGGCCTTAAGCGATAATGTCTGATGATGCAACTTGATTATAATATGGCAGTTTGATACAGGCACCAGTGATATGCTTGCATTGTAACTACGGGTTCGGGTTTGTAAAGGAGTTGTTGATGATATGTGAAATAACTAGTTGCCCCAAAATGATAAGGCCACCAGCCCCTTCTTGATAAGAATGACGATTACATGCAGCTGGTTCCATTAGGGAGCCCTCTGGGTGTCTTCTTACAGGAGCCTAAGGCTACAGTACAGTAGCCATAGTTGCACCTGTCGGGACTGGCCACAAGAAGTGCTGTCTCTCCTTCCATTGGCTAATAAAGGACTCTGCTTTCTCCAGGGCCAGTGAGCTGTTCACGTGCTCCTCTAGCCAGCACCCAACTCTTACCTAGAGTGGAAAGAAACTGCGACCCTTAACTCCCATAGAAATCCTCAACACCCCCCCGCCCCACCACCATTTCCCCTATGAGTCTCAGGAAAACAGATTTGTTTTATTCTGAGAGTCTGTGTCACTATGCAAAGGCCCGTTCTCCCAAAAGAAAAAGAATTTGCTTCAGTTCTGCTTCTGGAACTAGAAAACCAGTCTTTTGCAGAACTGATATACAAAGGGATAGAGTCACAGTGGCCATTTCCTCAAAATAACATCAACAAATATTGACTGAGTATAAGACACCAGGCTAGCAGCCATGAAGGAAAAAGGATAGAATATGAGCATTTCTTCTATAGATCTTTAAGAATATAGACCCAGGGCGTCTGGGTGGCTCAGTCAGTTGAGCATCGGACTTTGGCTCAGGTCATGATCTCACAGTTTGTGAGTTCAAACCCCACATCAAGCTTGCTGCTCTCAGCACAAAGTCAGCTTTGGATCCTCTGTCTCCCTCTCTTTGCCTCTGTCCCACTTGTGCTTTCTCTCTCTCTCTCTCTCTCTCTCTCTAAAAAATAAGTAATCATTAAAAATACTTTATATACTTCAAAATAAAAATAAAAATTAAAAATAAATAAAAGAGGGGCACCTGGGTGGCTCAGTCAGTTGAGTGACCAACTTCAGCTCAGGTCATGATCTTGCGGTTTGCGGGTTCTGTACTGACAGCTCAGAGCCTGGAACCTGCTTCAGATTCTGTGTCTCCTCTCTCTGCCCCTTCCCCGTTCATGCTCTGTCTCTCTCTGTTTCTCAATAATAAATAAATGTAAAAAATTTTAAAAATAAATAAGTAAGTAAATAAAAGATATAGACTTGTTATCTGTAGCAAAGCCTCATCTAACCCATTTGTTGTGGCCGCCTGGTAAATTTAGAAACCCAAGACAAGTTTGTGACAGGACTCTGGTGTTCTTGGCTGAAATGGAAATAAGATTTTAAAATTGACAAGTAGGATGCACCTAAGTGACTCACTCAGTTAAGTGTCTGACTTCGGCTAAGATCATGGTTCATCAGTTCGAGTCCAGTATCTGGCTCTCTGCTGTCAGCACAGAACCCACTTTAGATCTTCTGTCCCCTTCTCTCTCTGCCTCTCCCCAGCTCACACTTTTTCTCTCTCTCTCTCTCAAAAATAAATAAGCATTTTAAAAAATTTAAACTGGGGGGCACCTGGGTGGCTTAGTCAGTTAAGCATCCGACTTCAGCTCAGGTCATGATCTCACAGTTCATGGGTTCAAGCCCCACATCGGGCTCTGTGCTGGCAGCTCAGAGCCTGGAGCCTGCTTCAGATTCTGTGTGTCCTTCTTTCTCGGCCCCTCCCCTGCTCATGATCTGTCTCTCTGTCTATCAAAAATAAATAAATGTTAAAAATGTTTTTAATTTAAACTGGAAGGCAGATAAATCCTAAGAAATCAGAATAAAACTTTATGACCAAAAATGAAAGATGGATCCAGCCCCAAGGAAAGTAGAGACAAGAGGAGGTTGGAGTCTGGAGATACGGGCCTCTCCCTGTGTGAGCACACAGCTTGTGTTCCATTGAGAATATATTGAGTAAGATGACAGGTAATGTTATTTGAATCAAACTCCATCTTCTGGAACTTTCCAAACCTCTCACCCTCTTCATTTTCCATTCTCTAACCCTGACATGGAGAGACTCATATGAAACTTTTTGAAAAGCATAACTTTTGGTCATTTTTATTTACTTTCAGGCCTTTATTGAAGTTTGACTTCCCAACTTTGGATTGGGAAGCATTTTGGAGTCTTTCCTACTAAACTCAATGGATGAAAGACTATCATAAACTAATGATTTTTTTCATTATATCTGCAATACAGACAGTGAAAGAAAGCAAGGCACCTATCATTTTTTTTCCTACCTTTTACGTGACTGTGGTTGTTAAGATACTTGTGAAAATTGGGAGCTCACAGGAATGGTATTTCAGCATCAGGATACTTTCAATTCTTGCACTTATCATTTGTTTTTGTTTGTTGGTTTTAATGTTTCTATAAGTAACCTCTGCACCCAACGTGGGCCTCCAACTCATGACTCTGAGATAAAGAGTCACATGCTCTTCCTACTGAGCCAGCTGGGCGCGCCCTATGCTTGCACTTTAAGTTCTGCTGATTTGTAAGCAGCAAGTCCTTCTATGTTTATGGACACAAAAAAATCTGCTAACAGTATAACGCATTCATGATAAATTAATAACTTTGGAAGGAACATTTTTCAGTTAGAACCAGAATCCCCTCTGCTTCTGCCCCAAGCTCTCCTCCAGAGAATCTGAAGCAAAAGATTCCAGTAATTCCACCAGAGAATTTTCCTCTCATTTTAACCAGTAACAAAGAGTATAAGTACCATAATGTGGATTCTTTAATATATATGCTTGGTTTTATAACAAATATAGTTAGAAAAAGACTTTTACAAAGACATAAACTTGTGGTTTCTGGTCCAGCATGTAAGAAACTTGAAAGTCTTCACGCTGTCCTAACGATGGGTAAAAAGCTGCACACACAGAAAAATCAAGAACTATGCCTCGATGTGCCGTAGAGTGATGGCACAGGGCAAGCTGTTACCTTCCAAACTGGAGAGACAGACAGACACATACAGAAAACCTCTGTTTCCCAAAGCAGAAATCGCCATGGGAACCAGCACAGGAGTAGGGTAATCAGAACTGTAACTGACGACTTCCTGGAGGTTCAGTGTGGACAAACCTGAGAGAGAAAACTCCACAAGGACTCAGTCCTTGGGGACCCACATTTTTGTGAGTTTTCCTCCATGAGCTCTACTAAGTCCTCACAGTAATATTGGAGAAAAATGTTCTCTTGCCTCCAGCAGGGGAAGAAGAAAAGAAATTGTTTTTGAGGTATATCATAGCATTCTGTTCTTATCAAGACCTGGCCTGTTAAGAGGTGACTTATCAGAGTCTAACATGCTGGGGTGTTGTCAGAGCCTAACCTACCTAGGGGAAGGGAAATCCCCAGCTCCGTCCAGTTCTAGACTTTTTTGTGGGGGAAGAGAAATATACAAGTCCAGCCCCTTCTGGCCATCCTGTCCCACCTAAAAAAATAGAGGCACCAGTGACATTCACAGTCCAGGGACACAAGGTTACCGAAAGACTAAGACCCAATCATAGGACTATAGAGTGCTTCTTCTCCCCGTGCATCTTAACTCCATAGTACCAAAAGCCTAGTTACTGCAGTTCCATTTACATAGCACATCGCATATGCCTTTCAACAAAAACTTACAAAGCATACGAAAAGGCAAAAAATGCCATTTGAAGAGACTAAACAAATATCAGAACCCGAGTCAGATATGGCAAGAATAATGGAATCATCAGACCAGGAATTTTTAAAACCTGTGATTAACATGCTAAGAGCTTTAATGGAAAAGTAAGCAGCATGCAAGAACAAATGTAAGTAGAGAGATGGGAATTCTAAGAAAGGATCAAAAAGAAATGCTAGAAATCCAAAACACCATAAGAGAAATGGAGAACATCTTTTTTTTTAATATTTTATTTATTTTTAATACAGAGAGAGACAGAGCATGAGAGGGGGAGGGGCAGAGAGAGAAGGAGACACAGAACTGGAAGCAGGCTCCAGGCTCTGCGCTAGCTGTCAGCACAGAGCCTGACGCGGGGCTCGAACCCACGAACGTGAGATCTGACCTGAGCCGAAGCCGGACGCTTAACCGACTGAGCCACCCAGGTGCCCCTGGAGAACATCTTTGAAGGGTTCACTGGGAGATTGAAAGAAAGAATCTCTGAATTTATGAGTGTGACAGTAGAAACTTCCAAACTGAAAAACAAAGAGAAAAAAGACTAGAAAAAAATAGAACAAAGTATCGAAGAACCGTGGAATAAAAGATGAGTAAAGGGAATATCAGAAGGAGAAGAAAGAAAGGAAGAGAAGCAATGCTAGAAGCAATAACAACTAAGAATTTTCACAAAGAAGGGAAGGGAAAGGAGGGGAAGGAAAGGAAAGGGAAAAGAAAGCCTGATCATTCCTGAAGCAGCAGTCTTGAAATTTCCATAGCAATGGGGCTGGTGCTGCTCAGCCCCGCTTTGGCCTGGAGTCCCTGCACAGAGGCCTGCGGGAGTCTCTCAGAGGGCGGATAAGGGGCCGCTGAGGTGGTGGTCAGGAGAAGGGGGAGAAGGAATGGAGATGGGGAAGAAAAGAGATAGAAGAATGAGTACAGGAAAAGTGTACTCAGGAAAATGCAATATTCGCTGAAAAATTGGACAGATTAACAATTCCCTGTGACGGTTGAAGCTTGAAAAAAAACACAGTTACTGAAAGATTAAAGCCAAATTCTAGAAACATATTCTCAGCGCATAGAATCCTGGACATGCTGGTGTCCCCCAAAATATTTTCAAGTATTAAATTGAAATATTGTTGGCTCAATTGTGGTATTTTAAGGACACACACACTGGCTTTATTTCCCACACATTTATAAGTCTTCTGTCTCCTCAGATCACTTCCCATCCCCGCCCCCCATGGGAGACGTAGGCATCTATAATAATGCATGGAAGTTACAACCCTCCAACTCTCTTTCCCATATGGATAAGATACCTTGGAATATTTACATGGGATATCACCTACCTAGTTATTCACTTTGATAATCTAAAATACAAAATAGGGGCACCTGGGTGGTTCAGTTGGTTAGGCATCTGACTTAACCCAGGTCATGATCTACCGGCTCAAGAGTTCAAGCCCCGCATCGGGCTCTGTGCTGACAGCTCAGAGCCTGGAGTCTGCTTCAGTGTTTGCGTCTCCCTCACTCTCTGCCCCTCCCATGTTCACACTCTGTCTCTCTCTCTCTCAAAAATAAATAAACATTAAAAAATGTCTTAATAAAGTACAATATAATATAAAATAAAGTTAAAAAATAAACTGAATTATAAGGTTGCTGAGAAGGGTGGAGATTGCAAATGAAAATAATCAAACTCATCAATCACAAGCAGAGGAAAAGAAAACCAAGTTCATTAGAGTAGAAAAAGGTGTTTTTTTTCCTTAAGCAAAAACATCACGGGGGCATCTGGGTGGCTCAGTGGGTTAAGGGTCTGACTTAACCTCAGGTAATGATCTCAGTGGGTGAGTCAGAGCCGTGTCCGGCTCTGTGCTGATAGCAGGCAGCCTGCTTGGGATTCTCTCTCTCTCTCTCTCTCTCAAAATAAATAAACATTAAAAAAAGATGTCATGAAACTGGTAGAATGATTTCCTGTCTAATAAGAGACAACACTCTTGCTAAGGAAGCACCAATACAGAAATTATTTTCAAACCCCTCAGTCATGTGCTGATATACAACATCTCAAATACTTTCAGTAAATTATTTTATTCATCTGATCACCCTTGGTTTGTGCAGAACCCCGGGGAGGTATCTGTAAGCCGTGGTAGCATGGGGACAACTTTTTCCAAACTCTGGAATGATAAAGTTTATAAAAAGTACTGGAGACACACGTCCGCAGGCTTAGAAACTAAATCTGAATTCCGTCTTTGAAGAATGTATGTTTCTTTGAGGACCGGCTCTGCCACGGGGCCGCGCGCGGGCCGTGGGGGGGCCAATGCGCCCACAAACACGGTTGCCAGTGGGCTAATCTTGGATGAGCAGCCACTCTCCCACAATCTGCTCGATTTCTTTGTTCACGCCGCTCTCCTAAAACCGGCTGCCCAGGATCCTTGGCAGAAAAAAAAAAAAACAAAAAACTGCCAAGTCACTCGAGTTGGACTCATAAAAAGTTGGATGCTTGACCTTTCTGGTTTTATAGCTGTGCACGTGCATTTGTTTGCAGACATGCGGCATTAAAGACAATCTGGCTGCGTGATGCTCCCCTGACCCCCAGCCCCAGGTTGGGGAGCCCCTGGAGCTCCAGTTCTTCTCTTAGGACGGAGTTGGCTCTCCCAGGCACTTGGGAGCTCGGAGGCCTGGAGAGGAAGAGAAAGGGCGAGCGCATAAGCGCACAAACAGACACAAAACCCGGCTTGTGCCAAGGATTGCAGCCCGCCGCCCGGTGGGAACCGGGGGACACAGGGCTGCCCCGTAACAGATGCAAGTTTCCCGTGCTCCGGTTCAGCTGGGAATGCAGGCTGGAACGCAGAAATAAATCACACGGAACTTGCTGTCATCCTCTCCCTTCCTGCCCAACCTCTCCAAACACCGCCCGCTTGACTGGCTGGAGTCGCTGTAGTTTTTAAATGAAGGCTGGAGACGCGTTGGCAGCGCTGCCTCATTTTTAGCTAATACCTTTGTGGCTCTGCGTTCGCATCTGGCCAGTGCCATCACGCTGGGTATGATTATAATAGGCTGCTGCTCTTTCCCAAGCAGGAAGCTGGAGTCCTGTTACTGACAGCCTAAACAGAGGCTTGTTCCAAACACAACAGCCCATCGCAGCCCGGGAAGGGTCTGTGGAGCGGGACTTCTCCCAAGGCATAAAAAAAGAGAGAGAGAGAGAGAGAGGGAGGGAGAGAAATGTGTTAACTGTGCTAACAGTGCCAAGTAATATGCTTCGTTAAAAATTTAATCACCTACAAGTGCAAAACAAGTGCAAAGCAATCATGTTGTAATTAGCACAGCAATTAACACCTCCCTTTTCTATAGCACATGCATCCTAGGAAGTGCAGGATTGCAAGTATTTATGCCACTGACAGGCTCGGTTCCTATAGAGAGGGAAAAAACGCTTAAATAGAATTTTTTGGTGTTTGGCTTTTGGGCTGTTAGCGTTCATGAAATCTCAGAACCAGCTGCCATTTTGGTTTTGTGCGTTAGGTCGTTCTGCTGTGTGGTGCAGCTGACGGACGTCCCCACTCCGTGTTCTCCGAAGTTTCCCATGTAGCATTGCCTCCCTCTTTTCTAACGTTAAAATATGAACAAATCAGCAGAGGGACCAAATTTGCATGCAGAATGGGGTTTCCTGCTAAAAATCTATCCATAAATCACTGTCTTCCTCAGACCGTTATGAGAAAGAAAATACCCAATGGCAAGGTAAATGGCTGGGGGCGCGGGGGATGGTGCTGACCATATTCACTCTGTCACATCAGAAAATTTAGGTCTTAATCGATGTCACCAAGCCCGGTCACTGACGCAAAGATCTTCTTAGAGACTAAGCAGTCAGTTCTTGAAGGAGGTAGTGTAGGGGAAAAAAGGTAGAGAATCTCCTTAGGCACCACCCCATGCCAAGCACAAGCCTGGGAAGTAGAGAACATAACCCAGAAGCTGTCTGGCATTGACTAGGAAGCACTCACGCTGCTATATCCTGACCTAGTAAGCTGATTTATAGGAACCCCTGCACTCATACATAGACATTTAGACATTTGTGGGTGAGACAGCTAGAAAGACAGAGCAAGAAGTCTTCAATACCCCGCTGAACAAAGAGAAGTTTATCTTTAAAGAGAAATATCTTGAACTTCTCAATCTGTTTCAGGTCCCCAGACAGACAAAAGTGTGATGGGGCGCCCAGTCTATTGGAAAATCTTCCGAGGCCCCAAAGTTCATGGCATGACTGTGAAAACGGGAATGACCTAGTGACTCTCAAACCCTAAAGGTGTTTCAAAGGAGTTTTATAAGGCACTAAAAAAAACACAACTAATGAAACATTCAGGGATTTAAGGATTTCCCGAGCAGCATGAAGGCAAAGCAAATTAAACCTTTAGGATGAATTTTGTTCTAGGATGAGTTTTCTTGTTGACCATTGATAATGGAATGCGGGTGACTCAAGGAGCAGAAGAAATATTTGCAGAATGAGATTTGGGGGACAGAAAAGCAGTGGCCCAGCCTCACATTTCGACAGTTGACTTTGTGACAATGCTGCTAAGAGATGAGGAGTGAAAAAGCAAGAGCCAGTAAGAACTATTCTGCATTCTCGGCAAAGTGCAGGCATTCTTAAAGGCTATTCACTTTCCTGGTTTGCTATTCCATTTTCCCAGCAATCTTTGTGTTCAAGCTCAGAAGCTGATCCCGGAGAGCTGTAAGGAAAGAAGGCTCAGTGAGATAGAAGACACGCTTTATACGCAGGACAAACTGCAACAGAAATTTCGCCCTGGAAAGCTCAGTAGGAAGTAAAATGAAACCCCTGTCTCAAACACAAAGAGGACAAATGTCTTATTATGCTAAGAAACCTCCAATTAAGGATGGAGAGCCAGTGGAGGAGACAGTTCCCATGGTCATGGTTTTTATTCAGTCTTACAAAAATACATCTTTTGAGACTGCTGTTCTTTAAATATTGCTATCATTTGTAAAACTGGTTGAAAATGTCTGCCATATCATAGCCTTACTCCAAAGACCCAGATGATATATTCTTGCCTTTGCATTTATTTCTAAGAACTATTTTGTCTCTGCTGCTCAATTTTTATTTTCTCTTTTACCAATTGAGCTTCAATGATGGAAAGTTTAAAAACAAAGTCATTATGAGGGGCGCACGGGTGGCTCAGTCGGTTGAGCGTCCGACTTCGGCTCAGGTCATGATCTCATGGTTCGTGGGTTCGAGCCCCGTGTCGGGCTCTGTGTTGATAGCTCAGAGCCTGGAGCCTGCTTCTCATTCTGTGCCTCCCTCTTTCTCTGCCCCTCCCTCACTCACTCTCTCTCTCTCTCTCTCAAAATAAAATAAAGACATTAAAAATTTTTTTAAAAAGAAGGAAGCTCAGTATCTAAACATCCCTAACACAACTTCTAAATTAATGAGTACTCTAAGAAAGCGTGTTTGTTAGGCGAGGATGAAAAGAATACCTCCATTTTAACTGCTGGAGGGAGCAGGGTGAGTTAGGAAGACAGAACAATAGGTACTTCAGTTTTGGAGGAGCATACTGTCCCTCAGTGGGAATAATGTTGGAATAATGCTGGAAAGGTAGGTGGAGGCCAGAGCACGGAAGTGTTGAATGCCTGCCAAACGAAATTAAGTTCAAGAAGAGAAGCCATTAAAGGGAGATTAATCTGGACACAATGTATAAAACTGATTACATTGGAAATTGACTGGCAGCAGGAACATCAATTAGAGAACTACTGGAATAGTCTCAGGAAAAGTTGAAGTTTACCCAAACGGGTAAGCTGTGGATGAGGTGGCAAGGTTTTCCAATGAACGCTGTCACCTGAGAGCTGGGCCATGTCAAGCTGAAGTCTCAACGCTTGGTGACGGGGAAGGTACTGGTTCCATTTACAGAAATTGGAAACACAGAAACATGAGCATGTGGCAGAGATAAGATGAAGATTTGGATTTTAAGCATACTTTTTTTTTTTTTTGACAGATTGGCTGGACATTTGGTGGCCAATGGAAGGCACTTAGAAATGTCTAATGAAAGCCTAGGAAAGAAGTAAGAAGTGGAGGTAAAAATTTCAGATCATCTTCATATTATTTTAGACTCATCCATGTGCTGAAAGTATGGCATTGAATGACAGAGAAAAACAAAGTGAGAATAAAACCTTGAAAGCAAAACAAGGGTTGGAGGAAGAATGGAAGTCAGGGCAGGAAGAGGGTCATTCAGAGCCATGGAGCTCAAGGAGAAAGGAATTTCCAAATGCTTCGGGGGCCAAATGCCACAGAGAAGTGAACATGATGTGAATGAGGAAGGGCCACTGGATTTGGCTTCCAGGAACCGATCGGTGACCTTTGAGAATACAGTTTCAATAGGCTGGTGAGGTCAGTAGAAAGTTCGCAAAGGATCAAGGGTGGAGAGGGTGACAAATCAGTGGAAGCAAAGAGTACAGATATTGCTTTCAAGAAGACTGACATTTAAGGGAAGGAAAAAAATAGAGGACTATCTTAGGAAAGAACATGTCAAAGGTCAGTTTCTTTAAGACAAGTGTGCCTTAAACTGAAGGAGGGTATTTATCTAGTAAGACTCAAGATACAAGCAGAAAGGGATGATTGGTGAGGCAAATTTTCAGACAAAAGGAAATGTGATGGTGGTGAGAGACTATATAACCCCAGACAGCCAAGTAGAATTCCTCCCTCTGAGGCAGTTAGAAATGAAAAGAAATACCAGTATGGAAAAAACTGAGAGATTTTGATGGACTCAACAGATAAAGAATTACATTACTTTTCTCTATTCCTTCTGCTAAATACAACTAAAGACCTTGGGTGTTATATATAAAACAAACATAAGAAGACTCTGAAAGGTAGAGAAAAGAAAGCAGGTAAGCTAGGGAATCTCAGAACCCAAAAAAAGGATACAGTGATTTCTGCACGTTTTCTTTTTGCCTCACATATCCAAGATTTGGAGCTAAGAAGTCAACCTGGAAACTCCAAGGAACACAGACTAAAACAAACAAAAACAGGAAAGAGGCAGCCTAGCAGGGCAGAGAAACTTTCAGATAATAATTTTTGTACTATTAAAAAAAAAAAAACACTACAAAGCCCTGTGGCCTCACCCACACCCACAACAGGAAAAGTCCAATGGAGAGTCTAGACTTCTACCTTCTCAAGGCTGTAACACGGTGCCCAAACACACTCACAGAGCTTCCATCCCTCAAGGAAGGCCAAATAGGGAGCTGGAGCTTGCATCCCCAGCTAGAAGATGGTGTCAGTGGAGCCAAAAGAGTAAAAATAAGGCACTCGTACACCCCGATCCACATAGCTATTCGTGGAGGCCTAGTGGAGAGCTGAAACTCCAAGCCCCGTTCAGCACTAAAGAGGAGCCCCCTAGACAGTAATGAGGATTTACTATCTCCCCTTCTACTGCCACAGAGCATCAAAAGAAGCCAGCAAAGCAGAGGTTTAAATTAGATTCAGAATCTCATAATGTAATACTACAAAGGTCCAGGTTTCAAACTCACTCATCAGACCAAGAACCAGGAAGATCTCAAACTGGATGAAAGTAAGACAGTCAATAAATACGAACATTGGGGCGCCTTGGGGGCTCAGTCAGTTGAACCGAACTTTGGCTCAGGTCATGATCTCCCAGTTCGTGAGTTCGAGCCCCACATCAGGCTCACTGCTGTCAGTGTGGAGCCTGCTTTGGATCCTCTGTCCCTCTCTCTCTCTCTCTCTGCCCCTCCTCCACTATGCTCTCTCTCTCTCTCTCAAAAGTAAATAAACATTTAAAAAAATAGATACCAACAGTGTGGTGACAGAAATGTTAGTTTATCTGGCAAAGATGGCAAAGCAACAATCATAAAAATGCTCTAAAAAGCAATTACAAATACACTTGGAACAAATGAAAATATACAAAACCTCAGAAAAGAAACAAAAATTCTCAGCAAATGAAAGATACAAAGAAAGTCCAAATAGAAATTTTAGAACTGAAAAATTATCATGTTTCTATTTCTAAAATAGAAAACTCATTGCACAGAAGGAAAGGGACCCACGCAAGGATCAGTCAACTGAGACAGAACAAGGGAAATTAACCAAACTGAACGACAGAGAAAAAATAAACTGGAAAAAAAATAAATAAACAGTCTCAGAGACCTGGAAAACTATCACCAAGATTTAACATTTTGTCACTGAAGTCCCAGAAAGAGAGGAGATAGAGGACAGAGCTGCAAGAAGAGGAAGAAGGAGAAGAAGAGGAAGAAGGAAAAGGAGGAGAAAGAGAAGGAGAAGAAGAAGAAGAAGGAACAATGCCTGAAACACTTTCCAACTTAGGAAGACATACTGGCTTAAGAAGTACAGGGGCACCTGGGTGGCTCAGTCGGTTAAGCATCTGACACCAGCTCAGGTCATGGTTCGTGAGTTTGAGCCCCACATCAGGCTCTGTGCTGAGAGCTCAGAGCCTGGAGCTTGCTTCAGATTCTGTGTCTCCCTCCCTCTCTGCCCCTTTCCTGCTCACCTCGGTCAGTCTCTCTCTCTCAAAAATAAATACACATTAAAAAAATAAAAAATTTAAAAAAGAAGTGCAGTAAATCCACAAAATAGGATAGACTCAAAGAAACTCACACCAAGGCACATCAAAGTCAAACTTCAGAAAACTAAAGGCAAACGGATTTGAACAGAATCGAAATCATACAGCATGTACTCATAAATAACACACTTCTGAATAACCCATGAGTCAAAGGCGATGTCTCAAAGAAAATTAAAAGAATATCAAACTGAATGAAAATGAAAATAAAATATACCAGAATTTGTGGAACATATTTAAAGAAGTGCAAAGAAGGAAATTTATAGCACTAAATGTGTACATTAGGAAAGAAAAAAGTCTCAAGTGAATTTTCTAAGCTCCTACCTCAAGAATCTACAAAAAGAAAAAAGTAAACCCAAAACAGGAAGGAAATTCTAAAGATAAGAACAGAAGTCAGTGAAACTGAAAACAAAAACAATAGAGAAAAGACAGCTGATTCTTTGAAAACAATAATAAATTTGACAAATTCTAGCTAGACTGACAAAGAAAAAGGAAAGAAGATACAAAACTACCAGTGTTAGGAATGAAACAAGGGATAGTGAACCCCACAGAAATCAAAAGTATAAGAAAAGAATACCACCAACAACTTTAAACATATAAATTTGATAACTTAAGTGAAATGGACCAATTTTTTAAAAATACAAACTACTACAACTTACATAATATGAAAGAGATTACTCATATTGTCTTATAACTATTAGGGAAATTGAATTTGTAATTTAAAATTTCCTAGAGGTGCCTGGGCGGCTCAGTCAATTGAGCATCCAACCCTTGATCTCAGCTCAGTGTGTAGTCTCATGGTTGTGGGATTGAGCCCCGAGCTGAGGATGGAGCCTGCTTAGGATTCTCTCTCTCCCCATCTCTCTGCCCTCCCCCCACTCCCTCTCTCGCTCTCAAAATAAATAAATAAACTTTAAAAAAAAAAAAAAGCAGTTTCCAAAACAGAAAACTCTAAGCCCAAATGATTTTATTGGTGAAATCTACCAGATATTTAAAAAGAATTAATACCAATTCTACAAACGACTTCCAGAAAATGTAAGAGTAGGGAACACTATTCTGTACATAAACCAAAGACTATTAAAAAACAAAAAGAGCTATAGGGGTGCTTTGGTGGTTCAGTCAGTTAAGCATCAGACTCTTGATTTCAGCTCAGGTCATGATCTCATGGTCAGAGAGTTCGAACTCTGATAGCACAAAGCCTGCTTAGGAGTCTCTCTCCCTCCTTTCTCTCTGCCCCTCCCCCACTCTCACATATGCACATGCTCTCCCCGCCCACCACCAAAATGAATAAATAAACTTTAAAAAAAAACCCACAGAAACATATTCCTCGTTAACATAAACACAAATCTGATTAACAATATATTAGCAAATAGAATTCAGGAATATTTAAAAAGGTTTATATGGGGGTGCCTGGGTGGCTCAGCCAGTGAAGCGTCCAGCTTGGGATCAGGTCATGATCTCACGGGTTTGTGGGTTTGAGCCCCGCCTCAGGCTCTGTGCTGACAGCTAGCTCAGAGCCTGGAGCCTGTCTTCAGATTCTGTGTCTCCCTCTCTCTCTGACCTTCCCCTGCTCATGCTGTCTCTCTCTCAAAAATAAAAACAAATTTTTTTTAAAACTTTAAAAATTAAAAAAATTGATAGAGAAAAGGCCTTGACAAAATTAAATACTGATGTATGATTTTAAAAAAATACTCTCAGAAAAGTAGAAATAGAGTGGAATTTCCCCAAACTGGCAAAAAATGTATACAAGAAATCTACAACTAATGTTATACTTCATGGTGAAAGCCAATGCTTTCCTCCCAAAAGCTGCAACAAAGCAAGGATGTTCACTCTCATCATTCTTATTCAACATAGCGCTAGAATTCCTGACTGATGCAACAAGGCAAGAAAAAAAATAAAGAAATATCTATCAAAAGGAAGAAATGAAACTAGAGAATAAAACTTGCAGAAGACATGATTGTCTATACGGAAAATCCTAAGAGGGGCATCTGGGTGGATCAGTTGGTTGAGTGTCTGACTTCAGCTCAGGTCATGATCTCACAGATGGTGAATTCAAGCCCCACATCCGGTTCTGTGGTGACAACTCAGAGCCTGAAGCCTGCTTTGGATTCTGTGTGTCTCTCTCTTTCTGCCTCTACCCCACTTGTGCTTGCCCTCTCTCTCTCTCTCTCTCTCTCTCTCTCTCTTTCTCTCTCTCTCACTCAAAAATAAATAACCATTAAAAAGTTTTTTTAATTAAAAAAAAAAGAAATTGTAAGAAATCTTGGGGCACCTGGGTAGCTCAGTTAGTTAAGCGTCCAACTCTTGATTTTGACTCATGGCTCATGAAATGTGAGCTCAAACCCTCCATCAGGCTCCACACTGACACCACCAAGCCTGCTTGGGATTCTCTGTCTCCCTCTTTCTATGTCCCTCCTCACTCATGTGCATGTGGGTATGCTCTCTCTCTATCTCTCTCTCTCTCTCAAAATAAAAATAAACTTGAGAAAAAGAATATCCTAAGAAGTCTACAAAGATATTATAGAGTTAACAGAACTTCAGCAAGGCCAAACAATATTAGATAATTCTACAAAAGTCAATTGCATTTCTATATTCTAGCAGCAAACATATGCACAGCAAAGTTAAAAATTACAAGAACATTTATAATTGCTCAGAAATAAAATCAAACACTTAGGGGTAAATATAACACTACATGTGCAGTACTTGTATGCTGAAAACTACAAAATTCTCATGAAAGAAATCAAAGAAGACATAGATAAATGGAAAAATACTTGCTGTTCATGGATTGGAAATCTCAACATAATAAAGATGTCAATTCTCACCAAATTGAATATATAATTTTCCTACGGCTGCTGTAACAAATAACCACAAACTAAGTGGTTTAAAACTAGAGATTTTTTTTTTCTCTCACAGTTCTGAAGGCCAGAGTCTGAAATAAAGGGGGTGGCAGGGTTGATTTCTTCCGAGGTCCTTGAGAGAGTTCGGTTATGTGGCTCTCCTACCTTCTAGGAGTTCCCAGCAATCCTTCGCATCCCTTGGCTCATGACAACATAGCTTCAGTCTCTTCCTCCCCCTTCACATGGCCTTCCTCCCTGCGTGTCTGTGTCTCAGTGTGTTCTCTCCTCTTCCTATGAAAACACCAGTCATTGAATTTAGTATGACTTCATCCTCAGCCAGTATGACTTTATCTTAATGAACTACATCTACAAAGACCCTAATTTCCAAGTAACGTCACATTCTGATGTTCCAAGCAAACACTTTTCAGGGGGAAGGGAGGGGGACATTTGAGCTCTGTACAAAATCTAACTCAATTCCTATCAAAACCCTGGCAAGATTTTTTTTTTGATGGACATAGATAAGATTATGCTAAAACTTATATGGAAAGAACTAGAAAAGTTAAAATATATTTGAAAAAGGACAATAAAGTTAGAGGAATCATTCTACCCAACTTCAAGACTTATGATACAGCTACAGTAATCAACACTATTTAGTACTGGTGAACATATGGATCAATGAAATGGCATAGAGAAGCCAAAAATAGCTCATACACATATGCCCAAGGGATTTTTGACATGGGTATAAATGCAAGTCTATGGAGGAAATATAGCCTTTCAATAAGTAGTGCTAAAGCAGGTGAATATTCATCCATAAGGGGGAAAAAGAAGAAAGCCTCAATTGAACCCTCACATCTTTTATCGAAATTAACTCAATATGAATCATAGGCTTAAATGTAAAATGTCAAACTATAAATCTGTTAGAAAAAAAATAGAAGAAAATATTCACTAGCTAGCGTTAAGCAAAGAGTTCTTAGATTTGACACAAAGAACACAGCCCATAACAAGAAAAAATAATAAATTGGACTTTATCAAAATTTACAACTTTTGCTCTGTGGAAGATCTTGCCAAGATAATTTTAAAACAAAAGCTGCAGACTGAGAGAAAATATTTGCAAATTGCATATCTGACAAAAGTCTAGTATCTGGAATAATAAAAAAAGTTCTCAAAATTCAACATTAAAAAACATAATTCAATGAGAAAATGCACAAAAGACACGCAGGGACATTTCACCAAACAGCATATACAGACAGCAATATGGGCATGAAAAGAGACTCACCACCACTGGTGACTAGGGAAACGCCACTTAAAACCATAATGAGGGGCACCTGGGTGGCTCAGTGGGCTAAGCATCCGACTTCAGCTTGGGTCATGATCTCGCGGTCCGTGAGTTTGAGTCTGAAGTTGGACTCCGTGTTGACAGCTCCGAGCCTGGAGCCTCCTTCGGATTCCGTGTCTCCCTCTCTCTCTGCCCCTCCTCTGCTCACGCTCTGTCTCTGTCTCTCAAAAATAAATAAACTTTAAAAAAAATCTTAAACCATAAAAAAACCAATGAAACAAAAAAGAGAAATGTGAGAAAAGAAAGGATACACACCTCAGTGAGACGTGGCAGTAATATGAGGAGTAATAGGAACCATTGACCATTTGCTGAGCACACAGGAACAGCCACCTATGAAGACCTTTCCATAAATTACCTCGCCGGGTCATTATCGAGTAAATTCCATCAATATTCCAATTTTACAGATGAAGAAATTGAGGCCTGCCGAAGGTAAGTCCCACAGCTGGGAAATAGCCAAGCAGGGTAAGATAACCTGACTTGAGAGGTGCCAGTCATCCGTGATGCACTGTACCTGTTCCCAAGAACAGAAAATGACCTCATGATAGACCATGTGACATTGACCTTGAGGTGCCCCATACCTTGAAAAAATCGGAAGAGGGAGTAACTCAGGGACACCAGGGCTGGAGCCCAGGAGCTCAGCCTTCCAAATTTAGACATCCATGGAGTGTGGGAAAAACTCAGACCCCAATTCCGACAACCTGGATTTCCAATGTTTTTCATCACGTGATTCCCAAAAATCCATTTGGAGTCTGGTGCTATTTATGCAAGGATGGAATGAAAATGAGAACACCCTTAGCATGTAAATTTGTTGGGCTTTGTTATGACTGTTAGTGATGGTAATTATTTAAATGATACTGGTTAATTTGTTTTATAGTTTCACATAGTTTGATTTATTTGCTATTTATCGGTTCACTTATATAATGAGTAGGGTTAGATTAATAGATTTTAGAATGTAAATTCATTTCCACTAATGTGTATGAGCTACATTTGTAGATTGGTTTAAATAAAAACACAACCTGGAATCAGGATTACAGTACATTTTTGAAGTAATAAAGTAAAGATTCAAATATGTTCCAGGAATAGATAAGAGACTCAGATTCACACACAAAAAAAATCTACCCACCGGAGATGGAAGACAGAGTCAAATGCTGTCACATGGTAAATATGCCTCATTTTATTCTTGCCCTCCACCAGCCTCCCCCCCAAAAAATAAAAATTATAGGGGTACCTGCATAGTTCAGTCGGTTTAGCAACCTAGTTCAGCTCAGGTCATGATCTCACAGTTGGTGAGTTCCATCCCTGCGTTGGGCTTTGTGCTGACAGCTGACAGATTCTGTGTGTGTCTCTCTCTCTGCCTCTCTGCGGCTCCTGCTGTCTGTGTGTGTGTCTCTCTCTAAGATAAATAAATATTGAAAAATAAATAAATAAATAAAAATTGTAAAATAATAACCCCAGGGTCATGAACACTTATGTGGGAGATCTCACTGAGAAAGGCTTCCACGCTGTCCCGCTCAGAGCTGGATTTGCGGTATCCTGACGGTGCATTCTCTGAGACCGGAGCTCCGGGGAGCCCTTCCAGACCTTGCTGCTGCCCTACTGAGCGAAACGCATGAGGGGCGGGAGGAGGAGGGACGGGAACATGGGAAATGCCGGAGCTCCCTGTGAAACCGTGGCCATGCTCAGAACTGAGCAAGCCACTCACGACGATCTCATGGAAGTAAACTGCGAAAAAATCACTCCCGCACTTGCAAAGAAGGAACCTTGTCGCAGCATCAGGGTAGCACTGAGCACATCCGAAGAATCTATTGGCAACGGGAATGCCAGGGTGTGGTGCCCAGGATGGACGGATTCGTCTCACTTGGAAGAGCAGCAGACATATCTGTTGACTGATCAGAGGAACAGCCCGGTCAGGAGGTATCTGCCGTGGTCTGACTCACCAGCCCAGGTCTTAAGAAGTCTGCATGCCCTGTACCAGCCAATTAACTC
Organism: Suricata suricatta; assembly: GCF_006229205.1. Classification (NCBI taxonomy): domain Eukaryota; kingdom Metazoa; phylum Chordata; class Mammalia; order Carnivora; family Herpestidae; genus Suricata; species Suricata suricatta. The sequence continues at coordinate 18,073,268 of NC_043706.1, read as the reverse complement.
TGCATAAAGCGTGGGTGTAGGCTATGGAGCAGGCTGAAAAACAGCAAGTTTAAATATGGCCTAACTTCTCTGGGCATTCGTGATTGCTTTGTGTAATTTTTTTTTAAGATTTTATTTTATTTTTCCAGGGCTCCTGGGTGGCTCAGTCAGCTAAGCGTGCAACTTCTGCCCAGGTCATAATCTCGCAGTCCGTGGGTTCGAGCCCCACGACAGGCTCCGTGCTGACAGGAGCCTGTCTTCAGATCTTGTGTCTCCCTCTCTCTCTCTGACCCTCCCCTGCTCACGCTGTCTCTCTCTCTCTCTCTCTCAAAAATAAACAAAACATATAAAAAAAATTTTTTAAGATTTTGTTTTATTTTTTTAAGCATTCCCTACACCCAATGTGGGCTCGAACTCACAACCCTGAGATCAAAAGTCACAGGCTCCACCAACCAGGGGCACCTGGGTGGCTATGGTAGTTAAGCGTCCGACTTTGACTCAGGTCATGATCTCACGGTTGGTAGGTTCAACCCCTGTTTCAGGCTCTGTGCTGCAGCTCGGATCCTGGAGCCTGCTTCAGGTTCTGTGTCTCCTTCTCTCTCTACCCCTCCTCCACTCACATTAAATAAACATTTAAAAACATATTTAAAAAAAGATTCATAGACTCCACCACTTGAGTCAGCCAGGTGCCCCTGTTTTCTTTTAAATTTATTTTAAATTTTGCATCATTTTAGATTTCTTCTGTAGGTAAATGTTTCATAATAAAATGGCTAGGAGAAATGAAGCTGCTCTGGACATGAAAAATTGAGAATCATCAGAATCCGGGTTTGCCTAAGAAATGCACATGTGCACGGTTCACTTATTAAAAAAAACTATACACAGGTTTTGCACTACATAATGTTAAGCCCCTAAGTAAATTACTGTTTGGGCTGTAGGAGGAGGCTGAAGAGTAGATATGTGAATTTATAATTCTAGCCTTATATTAAAGACATAAAATCCTGAGACTTGGTGCTCGTGATTGTTTGAAGCATAAGCTATAGGGGCACCTAAGTGGCTCAGCTGGTTAAGCCCCTGACTTCGGCTCAGGTCAGATCTCATGGTTTGTGGGTTCTAGCCCCACATCATGCTCTGTGCTGACAGCTCAGTGCATGGAGCCTGCTTTGGATTTTGTGTCTCCTTCTCTCTATGCCCCTCCTACACTCACATTCTCTCTCTCTCTCTCTCTCTCTCTCTCTCTCTCTCTCTGTCTCTTTCTCTCTCTCAAAAATAAATAAACATTAAAAAAATTCAGAAGCATAAGCTACAGAGGCAATAGCCCCCACCCAGGCCACACTCTGGATGTGCAGCTCCCTCGTTCTGTTCATTCATCCTTAAAATGAGAAGTAACACTTCAAGGGGCACCTGGGGGACTCGGTCAGTTGAGCATCCAACTTTTGATTTTGGCTCAGGTCATGATCTCCTGGCTCGTGAGACTGAGCCCCACATTGGGCTCTGCACTAACAGTGTGGAACCTGTGTGGGATTCTCTCCCTCTTTCTCTGATCCTCCCCTGCCCATGGGCTCTCTCTTGCTCTCTCTCTCTCTCTCTCTCTCTCTCTCTCTCTCTCACTCTTGCTCTCTCTCTAAATAGATAAATACATTTTTAAAAAAGGGTAACACTTCAAGATGCTCACTTCCAGTCACAATGGAATGAGAGGGCTGGTTTTACCCACTTGTCTTAAACAACTAAGAAACAGGACAAAATACATGAAAAATATATGAATCTGCAGATCTCAAACAGGGGATCCCTGAACGAAGGGAAGTCCTCAAGGTGAGCCCTTGAGTTGTTCCCACACTCTACCGGGAGGGGGTCCCAGGCCATAGTGGAGACAGGGAGTCCACGTGGAGCCCAGCAGTCTCCTTGAGTTGAGAGCTGGAAGTTCAAGGAGGCCAACAAGTCGAGATGTCACACAGAGAGAGTGCTAGAAATCCACAGCGAATCTGCCTGGAGTCCAGCCGAGTACGAATCAGAGCATGCCTCTGAGGAAACTACTAGAGATCAGGACAGACCTACTCCAACGGAGCAGGCAGGACCATCCGTGGAACTCACACATTTTCTGGAATATTCACATTCCCTCCTGCTGGAGTGGAAAAACATCATAACACACAGGGCATTGGGTAGCGGGACTCAGAAAGAAGGGCAATGCCTCAGTGGTGAGGAACTAGCCCCAGACTAATGGTTGTAGTTTCACCTGCAAAATTTAAAAGTAAGCCTTGGGGCCCCTGGGGGGCTCAGTCGGTTGATTTCGCAATTCATGGGTTTGATTCTGTGTCTCCCTCTCTCTCTGTCCTGCCCCCTCCAACTTGTGTTCTCTCTCTCTCTCTCTCTCTCTCTCTCTCTCTCTCTCTCTCTTTCTCTCAAAAAAATGAATATCTTAAAAAATTTAAAAATAAAATTTAAAAATAAATAAAAGTAAGCCTCTAAAGGATCAAATTGTTCTGAGTATCTGAACTGTATCTTCACACATAGCTCAAAATAATTAAAATAATAAAAGAACATCCAGCACCCAACAAGATAGAATTCACAATGTTGGGTGTCCAATCAAAAACCACCAGCCACGCGAAGAAGCAGGAATGAAAAGTCAATCAAAACTGACACAAAACTAATAGAGAGCATAAAATCAGTAGACAAGGAGATTAAAACAGTTGTCGAAACTAGCTTCTATGCATTTGAGAAGGTAGGGAAAGCAAAAGCATGCCAAAAAGAAATATATACACTATTTAAACGGCCCAAATCAGGGGGGCTCAGTCAGGTAAGCATCCGACATCAGCCCAGGTTATAACCTCCCATTCAAGCCCCATGGGTTCAAGCCCCGTGTCGGGCTCTGTGCTGACAGCTCAGAACCTGGAGCCTGCTTCGGATTCTGTGTCTCCCCTTCTGTCTGCCCCTCTCCTGCTCATGCTCTGTCTCTCTCTCTTTCTAAATAGTAAATAAATGTTTAAAATAAATAAAAGGCCCAAATCAAACTTCTAGAGGTTAAAAAAAAGTTGAAATAAAAATACATTGGATAATATTAAAAACGAGACCTCATTTTATTGTTATTAAGATCAAGGTAACAAATTCAAAATGCTTAGCACCATGCCTGGAACCTTATTTGTGTCAATAATTGATGACAACTGATAAGGATTTGGTTTTAAATTCAGATTGGCATAGGGATGCCTGGGTGGCTCAGTCAGATGAGCATTGGACTCTCGATTTTGGCTCAGGTCATGATTTCAAGGTCGTGGGATCAAGCCCAGTGTCAGGCTCCATGCTGAACATAAAGCCTGCTTAGGATTCTCTCTCTCTGTCTACCTCTGCCCCTCTCTTCCATTCTCTCTCTCTCTATCTCTCAAATATAAATAAATAAATAAATAAATAAATAAATGGAATTCAGATTGTCATAATATTAGCTAACATTTACTTAGTGTCTTACTAGGGTTCTGTGCTGTGCTAAGGACTGCAATTTAAATATTTCTAAGACATACCAGTAAATTTTAGATGCCAATAAATATGAGGGGCTGTTTTTCTTGTGATTACCAGGGATCGATTTCCAAACTTAATTCTGATTTATTTCTCTCTTTTTACACTGCAGTTAAAAATAGCATCAGGGGCGCCTCGGTGGCTCAGTCGGTTGAGCCTCCAACTTCGGCTCAGGTCAGATCTCACATTCGTGGGTTTGAGCCCCACATCAGGCTCTGTGCTGACAGGTAGCTCAGAGCCTGGAGCCTGCTTCAAATTCTGTGTCTCCTTCTCTCTCTGCCCTTCCCCCTCTCATGCTCTGTCTTCCTCTGTATCAAAAGTAAATAAAACATTAAAAAAATAAATTTTTTAAAAAATGTTATAAAAAAACCAGCATCAAACTGGGGCGCATGGGTAGCTCAGTTCATTAAGTATCTGATTCTCAGTCTCAGCTCAGGTCATGATCTCACCGTGTATGAGTTCCAGTCCCAGATTGGGCTCTGTGTTGACAGTGCAGGACCTGCTTGGGATTATCCATCTCTCCCTCTGTCTCTGCCCCTCCCTTGCTCATGCTCTCTCTCTCTCTCTGTCTCTCCCTCTCAAAACAATAAACTTAAGAAAAATCATCCATTAAAAAAAAGCAGCACCCAACTACATGACTAGTTGAAAACCTTACCATGGCATATGTCACAACAATGTCCAAAAGACTATTCCACTGCAGGACGTTTACGTTTCTTTAGACACTTAAAAAGAAGTCACATAGGTAAATAGATATTTTACATAATTCTACCTCGATCCTAATATTTTTAAAGTTTATTTACTTTGAAAAAGAGTGAGAGAGAGACACAGAGAGAGACATAAAGCATAAGCAAGGGAAGGCAGAAAGAGAGGGAGAGAGAGAATCCCAAGCAGACTCTATGCTCCACGCTGAACCTGACTTGGGGCTCGATCTCACAGACAGCAAGATCATGACCTGAGCTGAAACCAAGAATTGGACGCTCAACCAAATGAGCCACCCAGGCCCCCCTACCTCTATCTTAATATTAATAACACGTATATAGCACTTTCTCGTCTATGTGTTTATTATAAGCATCTCTCATTTGACTCTACAACACATGAGGCCATTATTATTCACATTTAGCAGAAAGGAAACTGAGGCAGAGAAACATGCTTGAGTTAGCCCACGTTTACATAGCAAATCAGGATAAATCTGGAATCAAACTCTGGGCCCCTTGACAACTGTGAGCTAACCACTGTACTGTTTCACCTTCTAAATCCCCAAGGCCAGCAAGCCCAGGACATGGGCCATTTTCCCCTAATGACAAGAACACATGCACACACACACACACACACACACACACACAGACCTTCTAGGAATATCTCAGGATTTTGGAGCCTTCATTCTCAAACTTAGACGTGAATTCGTCAACATCTGTCCAGCTCCTTGTGCACATTGCCGGGTTTCCAATCCCAGCTGGTCTACTTAACAGCTGTGTGATCAAAGGCAAGGCAATGAACTTCGACGCTCCTGAGTTTCCCAACTTATCAAGTGAAACTCCTAACAGCTGAACCTATCTCAGAAATGTATTTTAAGGATTTAATGAGTCAGCATCTTTGTAGCATTTACAACTGTACCTGCCTTATGGTAGGTCCCCCACAGGTTTACTATTATTATGGTTACTCCTGCAGAGATTCTGGGCTAAGGATGCCCCGACAGCTGGTAGAACGTTATTTCTGGACATGTCTGTAAGAACGTCTCTGCAAGGGAACAGTACTTCAACCAGTAGATTGAGTAAAGACTATCCTCGCCAATACAGCAGGCATCATCCAATCCGTTGAGGGCCTCAGTAGAACAAAATGGTGGAGGAAGGAAGTTTCAGTCTCTGGTGGAGCTAAGACAATCATCTTATCTTCTCCTCCCTTAGATATCAGTGCTCCTGGCTCCTGGGCCTTTGGGCTCGGACTGGAATTTATACCATTGATTCCCCCAATTCACAGGCTTTTGGGGTCTGACTGAACTACACCACCTGCTTTCCTGCTTCTCCAACTTGTAAACAGCAGACCATAGGACTTCTTGGCCTTCAGGATTACGTGAGACAATTATTGCAATAAATATATGTATCTCCTATTGGTTCTGTTTCTCTGGTGCACCCTGACAAGCACACAGGTTCTCTCCATTTTCAACCCAGTTCTTGGATCTATGGAAACTGGTCCTGGGCTGAATCACTGGATTTGACTATTCTGATGAATATTCCACTCATGACAGAAATGTTCAGTTAGGGATATGCCAACAAAGGGATTTCCATGTGTTTTGTGTCAAAAGCTAACCACTTTGTTTGGGAACACCAATGGAAATTTGAGTGCCATAACTCTGCAGTGCATGCACACACATACACACAGACACACACACGCTTGAACACACTCCAAGTGTCTGCCAGGCTAGACCGATTGCTCCCTGAAAGCGCAGTGGAATCAGTTATGGCCCAACCACGGTGCTGACTTTATCAGTCCTCGGCAAGCTGCCCCATGGGAGGTAAAAAATACAAGACGAATGAGGATTCTTGCCAGGATCTATTGGCATTATTATTAGGGTGAAATGTGGTAACTAACATGATTTCCACTCTTTCCTATTCTGTTGACTTTCTCAACAGGTAGGATGAAGGCAGTTGTGAAACAAAAGAATTCAGGAGCCCTTCATTCTGTGACACCTTAAAAAGGATGGAGTTTTGGAGACTTTTGACCCCAAAGATCATTCAGAGCCATTTAACAGATAAATAATCTGCACTTGGGCTCTCATCCAGCAGCGAATAAGGATCCTGTCACCCCAGGGTCGCGTGCCCCATGAAAAATTAATACAGGTAATCCCTGAGTCTGATAGAGGTAGCAAACACATGTTCTTTAGTGTCACAGGGTGCCTGTGACTTCGATTTGGATTTCTTCAAGTCTCTTTTCAAAGTAAAAAATGCAATGACTCTGAACAACAGCATATCAGGGTCCACCATAATGGGGACTCTACGTGTGATTTGTGAATGGTCGGTGTGGCAAGACCCAGCATATACTACCCAAGCCCTGGACTGTCATTTATGTAGAAGTGTGCGTGTCTCCTCACTCACTGCAGGCTCTTTGCTACCTAGTATTTCCATTCCACCACGTCACATGTGATAAAGAATCCATTTCCAGGCAATCCTCTATTGCGTATTCTTGATGGGAAATGGCAGGCAGCACCATACCGCAGACTGAAAATACTTTCCACAGACACACATCTTGCCACATTACTGTCACTTCATTGATTTAGGATTGGCATTCACTAGACCTCTTCTTCAAGATGCTGTGAACTGGGCACTGTTTCCCTCAACCATTGTCTTACCAGGGCTGGTCATTTCCAACGATCATTTTCCCCTTTGGGTCGGCATGGAAAGCATAATCAGAGAGGGAAGCGGGTGCTGTCTGTTATGTTGGTTTTATTGTCTTCTGCATATAAAGAGGGGTCCCTGGTGTCCCTTTCCATATCTAAGTTCAATATTTTGGGCGCAGAACTCAAATTCAGTAACATGCAGTTATGGAATAAACAAAGAAATGAATCACCACAGCTTGGATGAAGACAGAGCTCTGGAGCCAAGTAACCCACAGAGTGCCCGCATTTATAGGCATGGTCGATGGTGCTGCTGATTTTATTTAAAGCTGGGGAAGGCTGGGCTCAGGCTGCAGCAGGAAAAGGCCATTTCAAGGCAAAGGCATGTTTTGCAACTTAAGCTCGTGCTGATTGTAAGCCCAGGGTTGGTGAGCCTTGTGCAAAAACCCCATACTTTCCACTCAGACCCCATAATTCCTGATAAGATGAGATCCACCAGCCAGGGGTACTTGCAAGAAATTTATGGCAGCCGCAGTTCATCAGCACTGCAGCAGATCTCTGGGATGCCGGAGTGTGAAACTGAGCTGCTGGAGAAGGGGAAGGCAGCCTGGGAGGGATTCTTTCTCTCCTCCATCCAGCTACACGTAACGTTCCTCTGCATTCTGGAGGCACAGAAACTCTCCTGCCCTGCTTCGTGTTTTCGGGACACCAACAATGCTTCGTTTCCGTATCAATGAAATATCCAAGATAGCCATGAGCTCCGCACTGTCACAATATGGCATCTGCCATTTAAGACGGTCGTTCATCACGGCCCCTTCCTCGTTCTGTCATTTCATTGGCAGAAGTGTCATTAACTTTGCAGTGACAATTATTAGAGGACCAAGCAAACTGTGGAAATTTGTAAACTCTTGCATGGCTAAATTAAATGCTATTTTAACTAACAGTTAATAGTGTTTACTGCTGTGTAATAGTAATTTTCATTTTTTACTGTATCTAATGACATTCTGATGACTGGAATTCTCTGTAGGGATACCAAATCATTACATTAAGGATGAGTGATTTTAGTATGCAATGACTGATCAGTATAATAATATGTAGACTAATGCTTGAGCTAGTAAATTAAATCATTTGCACCACAGTGTTTGTCAACTAGAATAGGGATTCCATTACGCCATTAAATTATAATGTAGAGCCTGCTTAAAGTAAAATAACAAATGAGCATCTTAAATTGGTGATGCATTGGTAGAACTCTTTCTTAAGAGGTAGGGGAAAGACAGAAACATTCCCAGTTAGCCCAAAGAACTCATCGGTTCCTTAGTAGCCGGCTTGGCCATCGAACTGAATTATAGAGAAAAGCCTATAGACACTTTCAAGTGTGAGTATTAGAGGAGATTTGCCTGTTGGAGGGAGAAAAAGGAAATAGGACCTCAGGGAAGGTTTGGATAATCAACCATGTGAAGAACTGGGTTTTTGTTAGCATGTGAGATATAATGAAAAAATATAAATGAAAGGAAAAAGAAAGAACTTTCTTTCAACCTCATGATGGGCCATACCTGGGAGCAAACGATCAAACCACAACAGCCCCCTGGTTGAGACCCCTGCTTCCAGGCCACACCCAAGGACTCACCTCCCTGGACTGAAAGTCATCAAGGCTTCCCTAGAGAAACTAGACCCCACTTCACAAGCATGAGTTTCTTATTAAGTCAGCCAATCCAAGAGCTAAAGCAAATGCAATGTCTAAGATATGAGATCAATCCAGTTCAAGAGACTGCAACACTCAAAGGAAAAAGCCATCCAAGTTTTTAGACTTTCTTTAATCTCAGTGATTTTCAATCATCGGATCAGGTTTTGGAATCAATATTAAGGAAAAGTCTGGAGAATAGATTGATAGAGTAAAATGCAGGAAAGACAGAAGCAGTACTATGATCCCCTTTTTCCTCAAGTAGAGGTTTGAGAGTGGAGTCAGAAGAGGGGTAAACTTTACTTTAAAACCTCAGCATCTTTTAGAAAGGAACATTTCGGAACAAGGGCTACTCCACTCAATTCCATTTAAAACTGTTTTTGAGCAGCCATTGTGAGTGGGGCATAATGAGAGTTCCTAGAGATGTTCATAGAGGTGAGTACTCTGAGTCTCTGTCTTGAGGAAGCCCCCAAAAGAGTAGAGAGACAAGCATGGAATCAAGAGTTACCATGCAGGACCCCACAAGCACCCAAAGAGAGGCCCTAACTCTGACCATGAAGTAAGGATGGCTTCCCAAAGACCACACGCTTTCTGTTAACTAGGAGTTGGCCAAACGAAGAAAAGCAGAAAAGGTTTGACACCATATAAAAAGGCCTAGAGGTTTAAGAAAATGTGTGGTATTAACCAAGCTTCAAGAGTGCAGGAGGGATAACTCCTTTCCTTTTTAATGTATATTTATTTTTGAGAGAGTCAGAGACAGAGTGCACGTGGGGGAGGGGCAGAGAGAGAGGGACACACAGAATCTGAAGCAGGCTCCAGGATCCCAGCTGTCAGCACAGAGCCCAATATGGGGCTCAAACATACAAACCATGAGATCATGACCTGAGCCAAAGTCGGACTGAGCCACCCAGGTACCCTGGAGAGAGAACTCTTGAATGTCAACGAAAGATTCGATCCTGAAGAGTTTCTTGCATGGCACACTATAGGGCTTAAGTTCCATTTTGAAGGCCATGATGTCACTAAAGGATTTAAGTCAGAGTGATATAACCAGTGATCAAATTTGCCTTCTGGAAAGGTCATTCTGATGGTGATGTGAAGATGCTTTAAAGAAAGGGGAAGGTACCAATGGAGATATCAGTAAGAAAGTTGGTGGTCGTTATAACAACAGATGATAAAGGCATGTGAGTGATAGCAAGCATAGAAAGGCAAAATGTGTATTTAGAAAGTGAGATGATAAGACTATTAACTGGGATAGGGGACTGACCCAGAAAAAGCACTAAATGAATTAGTACTACGTGTGATACAAGGAGCCAATTCATTGGTTGTGTTTATTCACTATTAAACTTTACCCTTCAGTGGCCTCTCTCTGATAAATACAAGCACCATTTATATTGGATTACTATGCATTTCAGTTTCTTTCCCAGGGGACTCAAAAAAGAAAACTCTCATATAACATTATTAGGTATTTTCTTATAAATTAAGTCACTTTACCCAAGATGTAATCCAGAGCAAAACATTAGTCTTGAAGATTACATTATCCATGGCCATATTTGGTAGGCAAATTCTCTACCAGGGTTTGTGACATTCGTGCCCTGGACAGTACTGATTGGTTTAGGAATGACCTCCTGGCTCCTATGAGCTAACATGCTCCTCCCTACTAATAGGCAACTTGCCAAAACCACCAAGTTCTCCTCCAAGGAGTCTGAAGTAAAGACCAGGAGATAGAATTACTAAGTCTATAATGACAGGAGTGGAAAAAGTAGAGAGAGAGAGAAAGTGGAAGGTGACCAAAGCCAGGAGGAACACAAACCTGCTGGGTAGAAGGAAACAAACTTTGCGGTTTTGTTAGAGCCTTACTGTGTCCTAAATGGTGGCCTGTGCAGGTTGGGCACTGCACAAAGCCCTCGGGCTGAGGGGGACAAGCAGGAACAGAAACACAGCTTGCCCCCCACCCACCAGGCCAAGCACACTGGCTCAGCACAGCAGCTACCCCCAAAGGGTTGCCTTTTCTAAATGTTACAGAGATCCAACAGAAGACAGTCTAGCCTTCCATGATACATGGTTTGCAGAGCTGAAGTATTCTCACGCCTTGCTTTTTTCCCCAGACATCCTAATGGTCAACTGCCATTAAACAGTCTTCAGGAACACATAGCTTTACCCTGCCCAGTCACAGATGTGTTTCGGTTTAAACTGTATCACCTATCTTTTAAACATTCAGTGCATGTGCTTTCAGGAAGAGCCTGCATTCCCCTGTGGCACAGCCCACCCTCTCCCGCCAGACCCAAGTGATTTGCTCACTAGTGTGACTGCTTTGACTGAATGCAATTGAGTCTTCATCCTCATGATAACTGTGTGTGACTCTTTCCTTTGCCACCTAGAAGACCCTACCTACTAAGCACAAGGAAGAAAATACAAATAAGGGAAGTAAATCTAGACATACAAAAACAACATAATTGCAAATACCAAATAAACTACACAATTCACTAAGTATGTATGCACTCCCTCTGCCTGGAGAGCCATTTTACAGGGTTTGGAGGCTGCACCTATTAGCAATCATTAGCCTGAGTCCGGTCTCCAGGCTGAAGCCAGAAGAATCTTTTAAAAATCTAAGTTAGATACTGGAATTCTTCTGGGCAGAGCCTGCAGAGTCAATGTCAAAGCCCTTAGGAAACCCTGTGTGATCTGACTCTGTCACTTTTTTCACTTGGTCCCCTAGGGCTCTCCTCCTTGCATACGGAGCTCTAACAGTGGGGCTGGGATCAGGGTATGGATTGACACAAAAGGTGACAAAGTGACTTGCTGTTCCCCAGATGTCTGGCATTAGGTACTTTCCACTAGCTGCCACCCCAGCCTAGAACATTCTCTTCTCTGCCATGCCTTTGTCCAAGTATCACCTCCCCTAAAGAGCCTTCCACCACCATCTATTTAAAAATTGCTAAGTGAAATAAGTCAGGCAGAGAAGGACAGATACCATATGTTTTCACTCATAGGTCTAACAGGAGAAACCTAACAGAGGGCCATAGGGAGAGGAAGGGAGAAGGAGAGTTGGGGAGAGAGAGGGACACAAATCATGAGAGACTATTGAATACTGAAAATGAACCGAGGGCTGAAGGGGGGTGGGGGGAAGGGGGTGCTGGTCATGGAGGGGGGCACTTGTGGGGAGAAGCACTGGGTGTTATATGGAAACCAATTTGACAATAAACTATTATAAAAATAATTTAAAAATAAAATAAACTAAAATAAAAATTGCAGCCCATGTCCACAGACTCTGATCCCATCAATCCCCCTTATTCTGCTCTGCATTATGTCCCCATCACTGCCTTCCACTGCTGACTTTCTCCATCTTATGTTATGGTTCATGGTGAGCTGTCCCCCACCCTCCCCCACTGGAATGTCAGCAACACGGGCGGGACTCCACAGCTCTGTCACTCACTGATGGGTCCCAAGCACCGTGGAACATCTCCTGGCACCCTGTGGGCCCTTAGTAAATATTTGTTGAATGGAGAAATCAGTGCGCTGAAATTTAACCCTTATCTAGAGCTTCACATACGTTAGCAGAATTACGACACTTAACAACCCTAACAAAAGCCATCACCATGCCCAGTCTTCAGATGAAAAAAACCTGAGACACAGAAAAATTCAGAACAAGCCTGTGATCACACAGCCCGTGCAGTGGTAGAACCCAGGGTCAAAGTCAGATACTCTTATTCCAGAGTCTGTAGCTTAACTGATAAATTGCCTGGACCTCGACAATTTTATAGGTCAGGAGAGGCAAAATCAATACAGGCCATCTTTCAGTTACTAGTTTATCTTCAAGTTCCTCGGTGGAATCCAGCTCACAACTTTCTAGCCTCTTTCGTTCTAATCAAGGACTGAAGGAATTATGAAGGGAAAACAAGATGGAGGAGAAAGTGAGCTGGTAAATGTATTTATTGGGAAGAAGTGCAGACAATATGGAATATAGTTTACCCCCAACAAAGAATGTCCATAAAGCAAAACAATCAAGAAACATTTTAAGTACCTTGAGAGTAAGTGCATGCAATTTTTAACTCATGGCTCAGATGAGCTATCAGGTAAGATTAGAATGATTTTGAATGTCATTTACTATACATAACTTTCATAGGAAAGTCAGTTCATGAAAGAGATGGCTGTGTTGGGTTGTACTTCTGTTCTTTCAAGAGGCTTCTCTAGATACTACTATATGATGATGGTAATTAATGATCATTGAATTAAATATTACATGATATGCTTTTCAAACACTACCTGGTAAAACTGTTTGAAAAAAAGAAAGATGATTTCATTTCTTTTTTTTCTTTTTCTATTCTATGCACTGAGCATCTTTCTTTTTTATTATTAAAGAGTTTATTTTTAAGTACTTTCTACACCCTACTTGGAGTTCAAACTCACAACCCTGTGATCAGGAGCCACATGCTCTACCAACGGGACCAGCCAGGCACCCCTGGAGATCTTTCAAGATATCAAGAACAGATTGTTCTTTTAAAAATCGAGGTATGTTTTTTAGCATAAAAATATATATTACATTAAAAAATCACTTCTCTAAAGGCAAAACTGCCAAACTCAAAATAGTGTTTTAGCAAGACATTTCAATTTATTTTGATTTTACTTATTTAGTAACTTAAACTTCCGTTTTAATTAGTACCATGATTTTCAAAATATAAACCTAGTTTTCTCAAAACTGATCCAAAACATTTCCTTCACAGCTTCCGCGTCTACTGGCTTAAATGTTATAAGCATCTCTCTAGATTTGTCGTGCTCTTTAAAGTAATTTCATAACTACACTTTCTTAGCTATGAACTATTTCCTGCTAAAGGCATCACAGTTCTAATATATAATGGCAGATGAGGACTTGACCAGTACCTTAAGTAAATAAGTATGTGTAAACAGATTACCTGTTTTACTTTAGTCCTGATTTCATGGACCCATTGTTTTGAAAGGATCAACAATCGCATCAGTTGCTTTGAAATAAAAGCCCTTTGCCACATGCCACCTTGCATAATGGGTCAAAGATGATCAGATTTGATTTTGGAAAGGAAGTTAAGTGATATGATGGAAAGAATTTTTAAAATTTGAACTGAGGCATTTAAAAAATTCTGGGTATCTGGGGGGATATCTGATCACCTGAAACAAGTTCTTAAAATATCCAATGTTTTGAAATGGGATTTAAAAGGTGAAAGATTTATCCGATCTGAAGAGAAATCAGAGGATTGAAATCGAATTTAAAAGTTCTACAGTAATCCAGGAGCTGGGGATTTGACATAGGGACGCTCTTGGCGTTTAGTATGAAAAAAAGCAGATGAGGCTAGCCTGGCTGGCTCGGTGGGTTAGGTGCCTGACTGTCGATTTCAGCTCAGCTCAGGTCTTGTGGTTTGTGGGATCCAGCCCTGAGTCACGCACGAAACCTGCTTGGGATTCTCTCTCCCTTCATCTCTCTCTCTGCCCCTCCCCTGCACGCTCGCTCTCTCTCTCTGAAAATAAATAAATACACTTTTAAAAAAAAGAGAAGAAAGAAGCCGATAAGACAAGGAGAGCATTTCCTTTCCGTGCTATTTTTACTAATTTGTATTACTGGGTGATCAGAAATCCTTACTTAAGGGATTAGCCACTGTTGTACTGTTTTATTCCAGTGTTCCAAGAATTCCTTTGGAGATTAAAAACAAATCCTTGGAAAAAGGATCCAATTTTTTAGTCCAAAATTACTTCTCGGGACACCAATGCAAAACATCAGAAATGAGCTAATCCCTTAAGAAAGGGATATTTGATAACTCAATAGCACAAATTAATTGTGAGAATGCTCAGGGAATCCAAATGCATTATGATTAATTTAATTCTTAAGAAATACATTGAATAATGTAGTTAATCCCCATAAATGTAACCTAGTGGAGGGAAGGTGGGAGTTGGCTTTCTTGCCCTTCTTTGATTTTATAAGCCAATAATCAGCCTGGAGAGAAGCACATTTTGCCTCTCTATCTCTATAGTCTACACATGCATATATAAAAGGTTGTGTAAATGTGTAAGCGTACGCAAAGACACACTTCATTTTCGGTGTAGTAACTGACAGAAACAGGTAGGCCCTGAGGACTCCAACCCCCCAAGTAACAACCTCTCCTGAGGTGGGAGGATGATGTCCTTCTGATAAAGGAAAAAGCTTACATTCCAGACAAAAAAAAGCCTGTCTGGTGAACACACTTAAAGCTGAGCGCCTATACCGCCTTTCATGGACTCAATGACTCATTTTATTTTTTTCCCCACGAGGTCCAGAGTTACAAAAGCATTATATTTTAAGTTGCAGATTCCTCATTACAGAAGTGTTTTATGTTCGGCAGCACTTGGATTAAGCTTCTCTAGCAATATAAAAAAAATCAGTTATCATGTCTAGTTTATGGCCTACTTGGCATGCTTCCGGGAGAGGCACTTAGCAAATAAGATTGGTCGTTTGTCAACTATCTTAAATAATATCTTCGCTCCTGATACCATGCAGCTTCTTCTCAAACAAAGACGGTCAGTGGTTTCAAGCCCTTTTTAGGAAAATCATTAGCAGCCCCAAGTTCAGAGTGGAGAAGTCTACAGAAGCACTGTAGGCAGGGTACTGCCCCTCTCTTAAAATTAAATGCAGACAACAAAACTGTACAAGCAAATTTTCATCAGGTCAACAGCTGAGTGTTCCAGATAAGTGACTTCAGAGGATAGGGACAATTCTGATGACTTTTCCACCCAATGGTAACCTCAAAAGGAGCATGGACCTTTGCACATCTGGCAAGCTGCGCGCAGCTCAGACGTGACTTTCTTCCAGGGCAGTTACAACCAAGTCCTAGCTGGGAAAAGCAAAGCCCGGTGTTCCGGTCTAGACCACCTCTGTCTGTGTAACCTCAAGTGACTCAGTTAAAGTCATCATCCCTCCATTTGTCCTCTGATGAACAGCCATTGTCTGTTTCGCACAGATGTCCTGAATGACCACCCTGTGCAAAGTTCCACAAATATGTAATTCGCGGTCCTGTCCCAATTCTAGAGGAAGTGACCATAGAGTTGAGGGGACAATAGTGAATCATAAGAGGCTAAAAACCAATACAGATTAAAATAACCACAAAAGGCAACTGCAAATGACGACCAAGCAAGCAGATAGCTAAATGGCAGATGAGTGGGTCAGACAAGAAGCCTTTATGCAGGAAGTGACTTGGAGGTGAGCAGGACTGTCGCAGGCAGAAAGGAGAAAAAGCTATTATTAGACTTCCATATTTGTGAGTCCACATACCACGCACATGCATAAAGAAGGAGCCTTTCTAAACACACTTGCTACTCTCTTTTATCTTCTAGCCTTGTTCCCCTTTTTTGTTTTCTCAAAGGAAGAGTGAAGATCAACATGGTATGGTCAGAGCCTGGAACAGAAAGGAGACACACAGGACTACAGCCCAGAACAGAAACTGTGTAAAAGGATCAAGCCTGAGGCCCAAAGGCAGCAGCGAGGGAACCAGAGCAAGGGTGAGCGCGGGGTCTGAAAGCTGAGCCCTCCCTTCCCTTATCCCCGCCTCCCCGGAAGCAGAAGCACTGAAGCAAGGCAGGGTTGGGGGAGTGGGGTAGACCAGCAGACTGGCAGACCACACCTCTCTGGGAGAAAAGGGAAACAGAGTCAGGCTGGCCAGAGGAACAGAACAGGCTTGGAGAGAGACCCGAACATTCCACAACAGTCTCTGCCTTTGCCGCGGGTTCTAGACTCATCATTGTTGATGTTCCCTCAGCAAGTAGGAAGAGCCTATCATGTGACAGGCGCGGGGCATTCTTCATTCCCTTAGCTCTGATCAAAGAGACCCTGGCTCCGAGTAGAAAAACCACTTCAGATGGCAGATGTAGCGACTGCAGAGCCAAAAAAGGGTACTGTGCCATAGCTTGCTTTGCGTCTTTTAGATATTAAGTGATTTTGCTCACCTATACCTTCTTTATTGTCAATGGGAAAAGCAACAGGTGCTTTGCAAGCTTTCTGAGGAATTTTGAAGACGTCGTAGCTAATTCCAAAAGGACTTGGGGTTCTTGAGAGAAACATGCTTTAGATTATGAGTATGATCCAATTATATCATTGGCACTGGAAACCTCAGGTCATCTCTCTTCCGTATCCACAGAAAACATACCATTATAAAAACATCTAATCTCAGGATGTGTTTAGTTTATCATACAGAGGAGTCAAAGCGGATGCCAGACTCCACAAATAAACACATGTTAGATAAGCAGCTCGCGCTCATGATTTTAAGCTACTCAAGGCACTGCACTCACTGATACTCTTCCGGCTGTGACCCATGGCTTTGGCAGAGGAAAAGAAGACTAATGGAATCAGTTCGCTAATCCCCTTCCAAATAAGCAAGTCAAAAGCAAACAATAATACTTATTTGGGAGGAGATAGCTAAACCAGAAAGTTAAACATTTTCTTAGTACCTACTTACTACATGAACAAAGAGGTTATAACAGAATGCACAGCCTTAAGAAGAAAGGAAATGCTCACACGTGTTACAACATGGGTGAACGCTGACGACATTATGCTAAGGAAAATAAGTCATTCACAAAGGACACACAGTGTACGGTTCCGCTCAGATAGGATACTCAGAATAGTCAAATAAATTCGTAGAGACAGAAAGTGGAATGGCGGTTGCCAGGGGCTGGGGAAGGAGAGATGAGGAGTCAGTGTGTTACAGATACAGAGTTTCCGTTGAGGAAGGTGCAAATTGGGAGATGGACAGTGGCGATGGTTGCATGTGACTTGAATGTATTGATGCCATTGAACCTTACACTTAAAAATGGTTAAAAAGTGGCTCTGTCGGTTGAGCCTCTGACATCAGCTCAGGTTGTGATCTCACAGTTCATGAGTTCGAGCCCCATGTTGGACTCTCTGCTGACAGCCAGGAGCAAGCCTGCTTCAGATTCTGTGTCTTCCTCTCTCTCTGCCCCTCCCCTGCTCGCGCTCTGTCTCTCTCTCTCAAAATTAAACATTAAAATGATTTTTTTAATGGTTAAAATGATCCAATGTAGGGGCGCCTGTCTGGCTCAGTCAGTAGAGCATGCCTTCCCTGACCTCAGGGTCATGAGTTTGAGCCCTGTATTGGGGGAGAACCTACTTAATAATATTTTTTAATCTTTAAAAGAAACGATATTTTTATAATATGTATATTTTACCACAATTTTATAAAACAGAATGCAATAGAAATGTACAGGATGAGATGATAGGAGGTCTAGTATTTGCCTCCAAATAAGAAAGTGAGAAGGGGAGTAAGTTAAGTGAGGGGAAAATAAAGTTGCTACCAGTTCTCATTGTCAAAGGTGAGTGATGGGTACACGGAGGGCGTATACTATCTGCATTCTTTTGTTTATGCTGGACTGTTCCAGTAGGGGAAAAAAGCTTAAAAAAAAAAAACAGAAAAGCCAGAATGTGGAGAACGATCACAATTTTGTTTTCTTTGAGGGATTACCTGCATAGAAATGCATAGAACAGTACTGCATAAGCATTCACTGCTTTGGGAAAAATATATAATATCTTTTTTTTTTCAGTGTTTATATATTTTTGAGAGAGAGAGAGAGAGAGTGCACTCGCAAGTGGGGGAGGGGCAGAGAGGGAGGGAGATACAGAATTCGAAGCAGGCTCCAGGCTCTGAGCTGTCAGCACAGAGCCTGACACAGAACTCTAACGCATGAACCGTGAGATCATGACCTGAGCCTAAGTCAGGCTCTTAACCAACTGAGCCACCCACGCGCCCCCCAAAAGTGTACAATCTTTTTAAAGAAAAAGAGTCGCACAAGTAATGGACTAACACCCGACTGCACAGAATCCTAGTACCTTCCGAAGGAGTGGCCTGGGCCCTGTCTCTAGCCCCGACCTGAAGAGTAGAGATGGGGTTGTGGGGTTCTGGGGAACGGGACTCTAAACCCTGGAACTCACCATGCTGCTGTCCATGTTCCGGCCCTTTGCACTTCTAGACACACACACACACACACACACACACACACACACACACACACATTCTTCTGTTAGTTAGCCTTCCCCAGGTTAGATTGATGAGTAGAAACTACTAAGCCCTGGGTTGACCCCTGGGAGCGAGGCCAGGGACAGCAATCAGCGGGGCTCTGCCCCAGGCCATCTCTCAGCAAAGAGCCCAGACGCTTAGGCTGAAAAAAGCCTCCTCCACCCACCCAGGCCAGCCCCCTTTAAAAGAGCTCAAGAAGAGGCTTCAGTTGTGGCTCTTTACATTATAATCAGCCCAAGGCAAAGAGCATGAAATGGTCTTGATGTGCAAATTTTACCTTTAACAATGAATATTGTGTACTAACATTTTATATGTACACACACTCATAATTGTAAGTCTTCTGCCCTACCATTTATTGATTTCATGGTCTCCCACAAAATAACAATGTGTTGGTCATCCAAAAATTTGAACCCTAGGTTTATAAAACTGTACATACACCACACCTGGGAACCACTGCTCACAGTATTTATGTGTGGTTACGAAGTGGAATAGAATGGGAGGGGTGACCAACAGCCATTATTTAATGAAGAAGGGCAAAATCACAGGACATAGCCTCTGACAAGGAGGAAAATAAGACTATACAATAAACTTGTTTGGAAGTTCCAAATAAGATGATCTCAAAGACAATAAACCCCAGCTGGAAATTGAGCAGGGCACCCTGGTCCCTGGGAAACATGTAATGTCATCCTGAGGATCGTGAGTGATCCCGGACTTTGGTGTTCCAGACTCCATTGGGTGATCCTGTGTGCTTGGACAGGGAGAAAATGACCAGAGACAGCTGCAGCTTGGGGGCAGTGGGGGGCGAGAGGGCCGAGGGGGAGGGGGGATATTCTCCCAAAATAGTGAAAAGGCATTACATGTCTTTCATTTTCCACATCGACTCACTTTTTACTCTTTAAGGAAGAAGAACATGATGGACTTGTCCCCTAAGTGCCCTTTTATAGTGGGTCCTGATCCAGGACAAAAATGCCAAACTTCACACATCTTTATCAGCTGAGGAAATGAGCATCAGTGCACCAGAAGGCTCTCGAAAAAGGTTCCTAGTGCCTGTGATAGCTTCTGCATCTGCTGTCCGAGGGAGTGTCCAAGACATTTCTACATCTTGGAAATACCCAAGAATGACTTGCTGGGTGGATAAGATGGACCGCTGACCTCTACGAAATTCTAGAGAAAATAATGCCTGAGAGCAAATTCTTGTGTCCCTGAATCTGGCCTGTTACCACAAATCTCAAATGATCCTAGGAAAGCTTTTCAAATAAAAAGGAAGAGGCAGTAAACAACATATCACAGATTCCCCTCTGCACCCCATACTCTGGTCACATGTTAACAATTTTATTGGATTAAATACCTGCCTTAAATACCCCCCAGGGCAGTGGCCGTCCTCAGTGTCCCCTATTTTATGTATGAAACTGAGGGTAAATTTCCCAATCATTTTTATGATTCTGAGATCATTCCAATGGCCGCTGCCTTCTGACACAGTAAGGAGCTGGTCTGGGTCCCACGTTCACTCAGACCTCCACACACCTGAGAGAAGTCGTTAGCCAAATCACTTCGCTTTTCCAGGCTGAAAATTTCGCATCCGTAAAACGAAGATGTTGGTAACTTCCAAGTCCTTCCCATAAACTCTTCCCCCGTCTACAATTCCATAAATAAATATTAGATGCAACTTGGAATTCGTGAGAAGGAGAAATCTGAACTGACAATTTAGCCTATAGAGCCGACGACCTGAGCCAGAGAGTCAGTCTTTGAAATGAGAAGTATGCAAAACCACAGGGGAAGACCGGAACTGACCCAAGACTTCCTTTCCCTCCATTCTTCATTCTGTCCCCGACCTTCTTCTAGATTCCGTGAGACCTTCCCTTTTCCTCTCTCAGCTGGTAGGTCCACTTTGCGAATACCCAGAAATCCAACACATATTATTCATGGGACTACACGCCATGTGTCATTTGGCCAGCTTTTCGTTGTTTTTAATAAGCTCCCTTATCATTAAATCTCTTTCATTTCAACTTCTCTGCATCCTTCCAACAACTGTATAATGAGAATGCAGTGAAACGGAAGCACGTAGTAAGAGCAAATGACTCCTTTTAAAAAGCTGACCTGAAGTAGAATTCTAGTGTACTAAAACCAAAATGACTGGAGTCAGGCATATTAGCCCTTTACCCTTTCCATATACGTGGAGACAATTAAAGCTGGGGGTTTTTTTTCCCAGCGTATTATCATTTTGTCTTCCCCCTGGCCTTTTCCATCACATTTCCAAGAATGTACATAGTATCAACTGCAGCGTCTCTCCTGTTTCCATTCTCTTCCCTCCTTTCCTCTTAACAACTGTCATCCTTTTACGATTAGCCAACTATGGGCTATCATTATACCCCAGCAGTGCAGTGAGGTCGGGACAACAGCCGTAAAGAGAAGAAAAAAAAGACAGGAAAAAAGGGGGGAACCGTGGGGGAGGGGGGAGGCGTTTAAAGCTCCTCATAAAATTAAATCTTAGATTTCAATTCTCCCTCATATTTTATTGTCTTTTCTTTTCTTTTTCCTGTGGTAAATGGTAATTAGAGTCAATAATCTTTTGCTGAGAGAGCACCTTGTCTTCACAATGTTTATATCATCATCATCAAAGATCTGCCTTAAGGCCCTGGCGTGTTAATAATTTAAGGTGTGCACAGCCTAGTTATAGCAGGAAGCCTAGTTATTGAGTTTGTAAACCAGCCGATGATTTATGGGAACACCTTGCATGAGTCATGCTCATTAAATAAAATACTTCAGTTTAATAAGGAACATGGGGTAAACACTTCTTCCCGTTACCGGGTGAGCGTGCGATTGGAAATTGTTGAGTTTTGTCACCGAGTTCACCCATGTCATTTTGTCTTAATTGTGATAGCAGGGGGAGGGAGGGAGGCGTCCGAGAGCATCTGTACACGCACATGGTGTTAATGCTGCCCCTCCTAGAACTTTCCCGAAGAGAAGCTGTATCTCGGAAGCCAAGCCCGCTGACGGAGAGAGAATGTTAAATCTCTCTCTAAAAGGCTACTAATTAAGAAACCAGAAATGCTCACGGAAATAAAATTACAGGAAAAAATCAATATACGGTTGTTAAATGTAGCCTGCATTCAAGAACCATAACTATATTTTACTGTTAAAGACCACGGTTTACTCATTAGGCATTCCTAAGCAGACTGAGACGGCAAAAGCCAAACACAGCATTCTGGTCTGTTCAAAGGAAGTGTGTACACAGGCTGTGCTTTTTCTTTTTTAATGTCCCCTATCTGAAGCTTTGCAGAAAAAAAAAGGATTTGACCGTTTTGTTGGATGTCGGTGTGGGCCACTTCCTGACCAACACCAGTCCCATGACCACTTGTGTTTCTTTCACACCGAATTAGTCGCTGTGAGCCTGATGTTGCCACTACTACCAGGAGCTCAGCTCATCCGGTTTTGCAGATTTCTATAGACAGTGAACTTTGATGGTTGGTGGTGCTGAGGATCCCATGATCTCGTGTGTGCTTTCAAAGAGGAAAAAACAAAAGCGAGGGAAGGCCCCCTGAACTTGTATCTCCTTTCACGTTGCTTCCAAACCTCGCCTCCGTATCCAGTCTGTTAAGCTCTGGGGCATTCCTAAGCACTACTCAAAAATATTTCGTATTTTTTGAATCACGAAAAGAACATCAGTTGCATTCATTTGATACGGCAGACACGGCCGGTGGTTTTTCTCAGCTTTCTTCTGAAAATAAACATATCCCAAGAAAGAGATACCACTGGGAGGCGGTTTGATAGTGAGTAGGTGGACTTTGTGGTTTCCATTTTACCACGGAGAAAACGGCTAATCTGAGTTTCAAATTACAGTGTGTCCGTCCCAGGAGCCCTACCTGGTTTGCGTTTGATGAACAGTTTACACCACTGTGGACACGGGGGTCTCGGCTTTCCTGTTCAGAGACCCGGAATGCGAGTTTTAGTTTCCTCAGTTAGGAGAGCACCCACGAGCCTGCCCTGATTTCCATCACGTTCCATGTTTTGCTCGCATGGTGTGTAATACTATACTTTCTTTCTGATCAAAGAGAAATTTTGGGATAATGCAAAAGGATACACAACAAACACTTCCACCTGGGAAATTTCTGAAGAGTGACCTCACCACCATAGACGTGTGTCGGCGGATCTGCTGGGTATTGTAAATGACCCAGTACCCCAAGTATACCCAATTTTATTCAAGCCCAACAAATGAGCAGGTCCTGCCTTACACACCTCCCTTCTAAGAGCTATTGTCCACCTTTCCTCTCTGTACACAGAAATCTTATATAGAAAAGTAGTTTCCAGTAGAAACACTTTATTCAAAACATTTTAAATTCCAAGTAGCCTCGTGGGCATTTTAATAAGTCACATTTATAATACAAATCAGACGGTAAGCTTCCACCAGGCCAAAAATAGGGATTTGTATTATTTTCCATATTATATTTAGCAGTGTCGCGTAATTAAGTTCTTACTAACTAATGATTGCGTTAAAAGGACCCACACTATTATCTCATGCCCCCAGGTTTGGTACTGTTTCCCTTTCCTTTAATAGCATACAGCTCTGGTTTACGCATAAGTTTTACAAATTCTGCTTTGATTTCAGAAATGTATTTTTTTAGAAAAATTAAATAGCTGTGGGTCCATTTAAAAATCCCCGTGTGTGTGCCTGTGTATACCTGTGAAATCTAATAATCTCACTTTAAGGCAAGGAGACTGAGGCCATTGAGATGTTAATGTATCCAGGGTCATATAATTATTGATTATTTTGGTTCTCTTGAGAGTGAAAATATAACCGTCATTCTTGGTGTTCCTAAAATACTGTTTCCCTTCTTTCAGAACCTCAAAGCTCTCGGGCCGTTCTGCTTCTCACCTGCTTAACCCTGAGCCTCTCCGGAGAAGCAGATCCCTCCAAGTGGCACACACTGTCACCTCCGTGCTGCCCATGACAGCTCACAAAGGGGGCAAGGTTTCCACAAAGGGCTTGGGGAACAAAGCTACCTCTTATGTAACCAGCCCACCTGGTAGACAGAATCCAAGGTCAGTCTCTGTTACTATCAAAGTCACCATAAGGTGAATTCTGTTTTGCTCCCTGGAAAGGTCTGATTTTCCGCTCTTCTGGTTCCACCGGTAAGCATCTCAAAATAAGAGAAATCATGAGCATTCTGGAAAACACTTGTTTCTCCCACTGACGCTGTTTCGCTATGAAACATTTGACCTGAGCCCTGAGCCCACACACTCTCGCAGCCCACCTGCCTTCGACTTGACTTGACGTCACCGGTTGCTGGGCCTTCTTGGAGATGGAGGCAAAGATAACATTTGCAGAGGCTGCTTTGCAAAATTCAGCTTTTCTCCCTGGGTGCCACAGATAGGATGATAAGCCAGAGACCTGCAGAGCCAATGCTCTCCCGGGAAGTCCTCCTTGCTGGGCTCTTCTCCCAAATCCACCTAAATCAGCCTCTAAGAAACCCAGGGAACTGCTCATTACGGTCCGGTCCACCACACCTGTCTGATAGCATCTCAGCTACCCCCTTCAAAGACAACACAGGGCAGTCATCTTTTTTTTTAATGCCTCTGTTCCCATACAGTGTGTTTTACTCACAGTGCCAAAATGTAAGCACAAACTGAAAACAGATTGTTTATCCGTGCCCAAAGATAAATATTTACTAGCCAGCAAATGCAAAGCCGGTGAGAGTTGACCGGTCCAAATGCCATCTTCTGAGAGAGGGACCCGTTTCTGAAGGGGGCGTCTTCAGTGTTTTCTGACCTCGGTTTTCACGTTTGCAAGGGGACGCTTGGGGACACCGTGGTTGAAAAGGATCCACAGTTACACGAGCTATATAGCAGCAACTAACTACCATGCCAGGAATCTCTTCCATCATTCCGGAAGCTGAAACAGAGCTTTTCTTAATGGAAATAAAAATCAGAGATAGTGGGGGGGGGGTGAGGAGATAAAATCTTATGAACACTGGCTGAGGACGTCTCTTTTCCTCTCTCTACTTGGTGTGTGGACAGTGACTGCTGGGAACTCCTCAGCCGCCCTGAATGTATAGCTACTTTTCGTGCCCGAGGGCCACCGGAGATTTCTTTGCTAGAGATGCAATCGGCTCTAACCAATCAGTAAGAAGGGTTAATCAGCTGATCGATTGGTCCCTGAGCAGCCAGGACCTGGCTCCTCTCAGACTGGCTCTAGCCTGGCCTTGGGGCAAGAGGTTGGGAACTTTTAATTATCCGCAGCAGCTCCGGCACTGATTGAATGGTCAATGGGTTTACCACTGAGGCGGCACCGCTTGAATAATAATAGAAAACCATGTGAATGCTGGCGAGCACAAACAGAGGGCCAGAAAAGGCGCTTGGATGGGGGAATGCACGTTAAGACGGGTTAATTGCCTGGCAGCAACCAAATTTCAAAGGTCTGGAAGATGTTTTCTCCAAGTGCGGTAGGTGCCGGGGAGAGATCTGTGAGATGGCATTTTCTCGAGGTACTCTTCAGTCAGTGACCATTACTGGCCACACACTGTTGCCTCAGGACAAAGAAAAACTTGCTTACCCTGGTGGTTAAAAAATGATCACTGGAGGACATTTGTTTTTTGACATTTGCAGGCACCGTCAGGACTTAATTGTGAACTTCCTTTGAAAGAAATAATCTTCCCCAGCTCCACTACACAGGATGTGCGGAGTGGGGAGTGGGGTGGGAAGCAAGATGACATCATGCCAAAAAATACAGTGTTCACACCCAGGGGTTTTTCTCCGACTTTGTGGTGTGATGATCCTTTACCTTCTCCAAACAGAATAAATCACTAATCCAATAACTCACTATAGTGTTCTGATCTCTCCTTTCGCTGAGAAAACAGTTCATTCCTGATGGTTCCTTGTTCCCTTAAGATAAAACCAACAAGTGCCTCAGAATAAAAATGATATCTGTGTTCACATCTTCCGAGGGTGGAGCGATGGAAGCAGTTGCCCCAGAAAGGGCAAAATAACCAGCCAATAACTACGCGCCGGCAGGGAGGTTAGCAAAAGATGTGAGCAATCGCACAGAGCTGCTGCAAAGGATACATCTGGGGTCAGATTTCTTTTTTTAAAAAAAAGAAGAGAACAGTCAACTTGGCACGTAGACCAGTGTTTGCGAGGGTGTCAAATAAAAGTCACCGAGAATCCCCTCGAAGGTGTCAACCAGAATTTTAATCAAAACCCTCAGATTGTTCGAGACCCGAAATCGTCCTACTTAAGCAGATTCCATGCTAAAAAATGTGCCTTTCTCCAGTGATCTCACATAAACACGGAGTGTCCATCAGACTCCACCAGAGTCATTACTATTTATATTACCCTACCCTGGCCGTGTGCAGTCAATTCATAATTGTCCAGTTTTTCTAATTAATCACAAAAGATTTTTGTTTTGCCTGCAGCTAGTTCTGGGGTGACTCACGATGGCAAGCCAAAGCTCATACATCAAACACAGGCCCTTTCTCACTCTGGCCTTCTGCTGGGGAATGCGGCTCAGCACTTCTCGACCAAAGAGGCCCACACCGGGCATGCGCGGCCCCAGGCAGGGGAGAAGCCAGAGCTCTGTCCTCTACTGTGTGACTTGTTATTTTTATCTGATGCTTGCATTCTCAGGCCAAATCAGATCCAGATAGCAAAGCAAGGTTTCTAAATTCAGAGCACTGCCGCTCTGGGCTCTTTCTCTCCACTCTTCTGCCTTCCACCTCTCCTCCTTTTATCAAATTGTTCAAGACTGCAGTATTTCCAAAAGAGAGATCTAGATACATTTTTCATGTCCTTCGGGCCTTTCAAGGGTGCCCTTACATGGAGGCCGCCACGACAAAAGAATGTCACCAGGAAAAGAAAGAAACCCAGTTTCTGTGTTTCATCCTCCCCAATCCACGTAATGACCGGGTGGCAGGAAGTATGTTTAATATGCAGTTTATCTTACTGAAAGGCACCTGGGGATGTTTCAGCAGGTGACCCGTTGGAAAGGTGTCCGGTGCACATAACCTCTAGGATTGCTGGGAAGGGAGCCCATGCCACAGCTTGTGGGGGTGAGGACAGTGAACACACTCTATACAGATGATCAGAGGGCCTACTGGGCAGGAGACAGGCAGAGACTGTTTTATGTAACCAAGAGTTTCGAGGTGAGATCAATCACTTTAGAAGACCTCCTGTGACTGCATTGGCATGGGGGCAGCACAATGAGAGGAGAAAAGCACGTTGTCCGGCAGCCTTAAGGAACCTTCAGGACTCCATCAGAGGCTTAGGAGACGTTAGACAACTCCTGGCCACTGATGTTATTTAGAGATGAATTTGGCTGCTATTCTATACGCACAAGTGCTGTTGATGTCGTGTGAGGATAGCTAGATCCCAGGCAGCCCCAGACATTTCATCATGGAAGACACTGTCCGCGAGGCCACAATTCTCCCACCCGCCCACCTCGGTGAACCAGATGAATGCTACTTCCCCTTAGGGTCTAACTAGATACCACCTCTTCCGAGATGTCTCCCTGGCCATTTACCCCCATGTATCCTGCTGCCTATGCCCACCAGGCTTAGATGCATCTTCCCTGCCCCCTGGAAAGGCTTGAATTGCCTCTCTCCGGACATACATCGTGATTGCCTGGGACGCACACAATTCCCCGCATGGCTAGAAGCACCACGAGACGGGGGTCCGCCATGTTCATTCCCGGCCCCAGCTCGTGTGTCCGTTTAGCTCCAGGAGAGAAATCCCTCAGAACAGAAGAAATTTACCGCCAGGTGGAAAGATCATGGTCACTGTGAAGGGTGATAAAGATGAAATATAACTTTCTACATTTATTTTCCAAGTTATTTAACTTTCCAGGGTTCCAGGAACCTACCTACTCCCTCACAGGTGCCCTACTGTGCCCAGAGAGAAAACCTCAAGTCTCACAGGTCTGCAGGTCTGCCCTGAATCCTTTACATGCTAGAATCATGTTAATGGCTAGTTCACCTTAAATCACAATAACAATACAAATAAAGAAGTCTGTTATTATCTCCTGATTAGGGGAGGCCAAACAAAACTGGATTTGTGTTTTGACTTTTGGCTTTTTCCCTTTCTGAAACCTATTTTGCATATATGGGGTGGGGGTTGGGCATCAAAGGGGCAGCTGCTTATCTGATCTAATCAGTCTAATTCTCAGTCTTTGCTATGAAAACACAGGGGAAGAGGAATTCAGATCATCCCTGGAGCTCAGTGAAGTAAAATCCTCTTTCAGAAGGGAAGAACTGGATCTTCTTTAACATAAAGGATGACAAATTTATAAAGAGCCTGATGTCACTGGGCCTTTAAATGTCATATTATTTCACACATTTGTATTCAGCAGGTGCCACGCACCAGCACACTGCACCCCGCGGGTACTTGCAAAGGACAGAGCAGGAAAGGCCCCTGCCCTCATTCACAAGCAACCCACACCTAGGTTGCTGGTCTTCTGGGCCGACAAACCTGCACAGGCTGAAACTTGCATGTGAAGGTGGGGCCTGAGGTAGAGGAATCCTGCCCCTTTAAGCAGAGTCATGAAGGACCACTCCCTAGGCGAGAAGTGCTCCCTCCCCTAGGTGGACGTGAGTGAGCCGGCCTCCTTTCTCAAGGTGGCGGAAGGATATTCAGTGCTGGGCCTGAGAATGAATGGAAGATTTGTCCACAAAGGTCCAGCAGAGGCTGGAGAGTCCCTGGGCCACCAAATGGGTGCCCTATACAAATTAGTCAAGACATTGAATTTTTGCCCTAACAACGATGAGGAAATATCAAAGAAGGGTTTCAAACAGGTGTGTTAACTCAGATCTGTTGTCTCCAGGGCGCTCTGGTTGTGGCTGCGGGGCAGAAGAGAGGGCCAAGGTGGACATGGGGGAGTCCGCAGGCAGCCCCCGAAGAGGGGCAGGTGAGAAGTGATGGCAGCCAGGACTGGAGCGATGCCCGTGGACATGGAGGGAAGGATGGGTTATGGAGAGTCTGAGCGGTTAAAATAAACGGTAAGTGAATAGTGGAATTTCCCGGGGAACAACTAGGATTAGTGTCTTTGATATTTCAGGGTTTCAGCTCTGCTTTACCTAGTCCCCCAAATCAACAAATCTGAACCTTATATCATTGACTTTAGAAAAAATAAGTTAGTGAAACTAACCCCATTGTTGCTCCCTAAAACACAAGATCCAGCTAAGACATTTTTTCATCCACCTAACAACTCTCCTCACACTCTCTCTCCACATGTCTTTGGAACCAAAAAAGACTTTATGCAGCAATCAGATTCCCTCCTTAGTCCTACCCATGCCCACTGTGACCCAAATTCAGGACCATCTCCCCCACATTGCCCTCTTTATTTGGGCACAGCAGGAATCGGAGTGGTCTGGCAAAAGGTCATTCTCCTCTCCAGACTGAAAGTTGCTCCCTTGTTATCATGGAGCAACATGGAAATGATACCTTTTCTATCCCCTACAATTTGCACAGAAAATCTGCAGGTCAAGTGGGTAAACCAGAGGCCCCTGGGTGGCTGGGTGGGTTAAGCATCCAACTCAGGTTTCTTGTCAGGTCATGATCGCAGGGGTTCGTGAGATTGAGCTACAGTCAGGTTCCATGCAGATGGCCCAGAGCCTGCTAGGGATTCTCTCTCTCCCTAGCTGCCCCTCCCCTGCTCGAACTCATGCATGCTTCCTCTCTCTCTCTCTCTCTCTGAAAATAAATAAACATTTAAAAAAAGAGGATAATCCAAACTGCACTGCTCAGAAGACCAATGCCGTCTAACCACAGAAAAGTCTTATCAGAATGTGTTGGCAAATCTGTTCTTCCCACCTCCAGCCTTAGAGACTAAGCAATAGACATTTGAACCCAAGAAACTAGTGATAGAAGAGAATTACTGATTACAGATGGTCTTCCGAGTACAGTCACCCAAAAAGGGAATTTTTGAATCTATTTGACAATTCTAGGGGTGCCAGGCTGGCTCAGTCAGTTAGAGCATGTGATTCTTGATCTCAGAGTGGTGAGTTCAAGCCCCACACTGGGTGTAGAGATCACTTAAAAATAAAATTTTTAAATAAAAAAGAAAAGAAAATCCCAAAATCAAAAACTGTATTATCTCTGACTAAAAGCTAGAAATCAAAAATATCTAACAGCAAGAACATTTCATGTCAATAACCAAAAATCATTCTTTTTTTTAATAACCAAAAGAATTCTAAGTACAGCTCAGTGTTGTAGCAGGTTTCTGATTGTATTATTTCACTTATTTATAATATGCTAACCAGCCAATTTCTCCTTCCTGTGGAAAGGATTCAGAATTCTCAACATGAGTCTTTTTTTCTTTTTTCTTTTTTCTTTTTTTTTGGTCTAATAAAGAATAGCTACACAAGTGGCTTTTTTTCCTAATGCTCCTATAATAGGGGTCTTGATGCTAATGAAAGCCCTCTCTCAGGTAGCTGGAGAAAAAAGCAAAACCCTTTCATACCCTTCTGAAGGAGTTTTCAAAAATAAAAGAATAGCTTCATTTAAAACAATGAAATATCATTTGTAATGGGGGAGAGGGGCGAGTCTGTAAGTAAAAGATTCCAAAATACAACCGATTTCTTCCTTTATTTAACTGTGGTAGTGTAATATGGAATAACAAAATTACAAGTCCACAGAATTTGTAAGGACTCTTAAAGCCTATTGAAGATGAGATTTAAACTCTACCGAGAACGTACGTCCCCACTCATGGCTGGGACAGGAAGATAACAGGAGAATCTCCTAGGCCTCACTGTTGGGCATTGGACCAAAAATTGAAAAAGAAAGGAGGATAGGAAAACACTTTGGATTTAATTGGAGAGAAGCTTTCATAGGAGCAAAGGGGCGCCTCCTTTCCAGTCACTAAAAGATTTCCTTATTTGCCTTCTAGCTCTGATCTGAGTTCCACCTCTTATAGAGGGTCGGCTCCCAGCTCAATTCCCACCAGCGGGAATCTGATCTGGGAAGTGACCTTCTCCTCCAGAAATCTCACTTGCCCTGAATGCAGAAAGTACTGGAAAGCCTCAAACATAGTTGCTGGTCTGGCCAGAATACCTGCACACATGCCAATGGGGTCAACCAAGTACTGGGCTCTGGGTTCTAGTTCTAGCCCCGGGACAAAAAGCAGAGTTCCAAAATGAGCCGGCCCTTCTTTCTCGAGCTTCCCTCAATTATCTAGAATCCAGGCCTCTTTCCTGCGGGCCCAGGACAGCAGAGTGGGAGCTGAGGGAGTCCTCTCACTGACTTACTTCACTGCCCCCCTGGTAGTGTCCAGGGACACGAGGTCCATTCTGGATCCAAAGTCATTGTGGACGCCGTGGGCACATTAGTCTCTGTGGCCCTCAGTGAGGACAAGCACAGTTTCTGAGAGGTTTGTGCTAATTGAGCAGCACCATTAAGCTGAACAAAAGAAGTGTCATCTTTCCATTCTCCCTCCTCTCTCCCCTTTGTGGCCATTTCTGTTTTCTTTTTTTTTAGTTTATTGCTTTATTTTGAGAGAGAGAGAGCACAAGCAAGGGATGGGCAGAGATAAAGGAAGAAAGAGAATCCCAAGCATGCTCTGCGCTGCCAGAACATAACCGGATGCGGGACTCAAACCCATAAACCAAGAGATCATGACCTGAGTTGAGATCAAGAGTCAGATGCTTAATGGACTGAGCCACCCAGGCTCCCTGCTGTGTTTATTTGTACTTCCAGATATGTATTCAAAGGCAAGATAATTTCATGGGGCGCCAGGGTGGCTCAATCAGTTAAGCATCTGACTCTTGATTTTGGCTCAGGTCATGATTTCATGATTCATGAGCTCAAGCCCTTCATCCAGGTCCTTGCTGACAGCTGGAAGCCTGCTGGGAATTCTCTCTCTTCCTCTCTCTCTGGCCCTCCTCTGCTCAGGTGCTTGCCCTCTCTCTTTCTCTCTTTCTCTCTTTCTCTCTCTCTCTTGCTCTCGCTCTCAGTCTCAAAATAAATAAATAAATAAATAAATACTTACATGGACTTAAGTCCTTAATCTATTTACAAGTACCATCAAAATAAAAATCCAAGTCAAAAACGACTTTGAAAACTTGCTTTTTAAGTCTTTGCTTTTTACCAGCAAAAAAGGACTTTAAGCCTGCAATCCAAAGGAAGAGAGCAGCCTGTCTTCAAATGTGGTTCCCATGTGACTTCTCCCGCATCTCTTGGAGAGGTAACTGATGCGTCAGGATAAGGCAGAAATCGGAAAATGCAGATCACTTTAGGTCAGACCCTGTGATTTCTCATCCTTTGGCTGAGGCCATTACTGAGAAGGCTCTCACTCAGCGGTGTTCTGGAGGCGAGGGGCCAGATGAACTGTGCACAGCGCTATTAGCGTCTGCTCTTCAGAGACTCAGAGAAGTAGACTGAGGTGGAGTTTCTGCTGATTTATAAGCATTAAATCGGATGAGGATAATGGCAAGTGTGCCTGCCTCTCGTATAACACCATACCAACAGCGATCATTCTCCAATACCTAGAGGAGTATCTCACAACACGCAGGTAAAATAAGCAGCAGGAAAGGAGGTTGAAAGTGACTTTCTGTCATCCCCGCATTAGTGCAACGGTAAGATGAATGTTGCATCTTGAAATGCCTAGCATTTTTTGCCTGCTATTATTAACCTTGCATGCTTCCACGCAGCACGGGGTCCTGGAGAAAAAGGTTATAACAAGTGGATATTTGAGAGCAGAGATTGCTATCCAGGGCAGGCTGGATTGGATGTGCTTCTTTAACCTTCTTTTGTGCTTGAAACCCACTATTTTAATGCAGCTGTTCCCTCCCGTTTATAAAAACTTCACAAACGCAGCAGCTACATGTAGTTGGGCTCGGTTCAGCACAATATTAGATTCAAATAAACGGCCTCGAATGATTAAACGGACATTCCTCCACGGAGGTTGGGAAGTTTCCATCTAGAGGAGGGCTGACTGGCTCGTCCCTGGTGCCAACTCCAAATACTATAAGGGGCTTTGTGTTTTATAGCATCTTTTCTCCCCCGGTATGCATCCTATACTCTAGTCTGTGCTTTTATCAGGCTAAAGAGGATATATTTTATCATAATGGCTTTATATCCGATGTGTACAGGCCAACACAAATAGGGTATTACCAGCTAAAGAACTGTACCTCAGGCACCATTTTATTAGAACTACTGTTTACATCAAACAATACATCATAAGTATTTTATATTAAGCGTGGACAAATCATTTGCCTGAGGATTAGGTGTTATGCCATTGAAATGCAATCCTTCTGTTGATTTTTTTCTTAACTGCCAAACCAAACACGGTCAAAGAAGTAACTGCAAAAGCTACAACAGGAGCTCTCTTATTCCACGTATCAAGTATAAAATCAAAAACGAAGCGAAAACGCGGGCGGTACAGCAACATAGGTTGAAGCATTTCTTTGACGTGAGCATCTGTCTCTGTGGTGTCTCATCTCTATCCCTAAGTTCGCTTTCGTTCCTGGAGTGTTCCAATGATACCGTGTTCTTAAAGCGTATAAGCATGAAAAACGATAGCGGTGCCCAGTAGAAGCCAACCAAGACCTCCCCCATTACCGTGAACCTGGGAGGCTCCAGAGTAATGCAATGACTCTTCTCCTCAACTAATCCCATCCCCAAAGGGCTCCCAGCGAAGAAGTCCAGTGTGTAAGACCACTGTGGCAGTATCATAGTCTTTAGGATACGGTTAGCCATAATTACTATATAGGCATCAGGGATATTTTTATAATATCCCTGATATTATAAAAGAGACAGAGCACAAGTAAGAGAGAAGCAGAGAGAAAGAGAGGGAGACACAGACTCCAAAGCAGGCTCCAGGCTCTGAGCTGTCAGCACAGAGCCCCAAGCGGGGCTCGAATCCACAAACCGCGAGATCATGACCTGAGCCAAAGTCAGTAGCTCAACCGCCTGAACCACCCAAGCGCCCTAGCCTCAGAGATAGTTTTTAAGCTAGACATCTGTGGTGCAGTCTCTAAGATACTCTATTATGGGGGTTTTCATACAGGCAAGGACACCTTCTTGAATTTTTTTAAAAAGTTCAAATGATGCATCATATTCAAGTAACTATTTGCCTTATTCTAAATTCTGAGAATGAAGATTTGCCAAGTAAAGGGAACACAAATTTACATAATATGGTGGTTCCTGGGAGTTAGGAATGGAATCAGACTTCCTGAGCTAGAAGCTTTGTTCTGTCACCTGCCAGGGGTTAGATTCTGGCAATTTCTCGACATCCCTGGGCCTTGCTTTTCTGTGAGATGGAGGTAGTGGCAATGCTTGCCTCATCGGTTTCCATGAATAGCAAATGAGATCAGCAGGAGGAAGTCCTCTTCTGGGTCTCCCTCCCCCCCCCCCCCCCCCCGCTGAAGAGTGGAGAGACTTCTCATTAGCTATTGGGCTGCCTTTAAGGGCTCTTCTTCCCTTCTGCAGCTCTCTCTGCGCCTCTCAGCCTGGTTTTCTGTCCGAGCAGGGATAGGCTGTGTGAAGGAGAACCCGATAGATCAACTGGTTGGAAGAGGCAATACGTGGGCTGGCAGAAGCTCTTTCTTGTTAGCTGGTCACCTTAAAGTCCCAGCACTCTAACTTCTCTTCTAGCCTAATTGCAACCACAGGCGCTTCTCTGTGGATCCACCTGCTAAAACCATGCCACCTCCGTGAAGTGCGCCAAGCAGAAACCTGTGACATGCAATGTTGCTATCAGCGGACCCTCTGAGTCTGACAAGGGCTACCCGAAAAATAATAAATAAAACATAATTTTAAAAACTATTATCTGAGCAAATAATTGAGCAAGGATAATAATCCTGATCGATAATTGTTAAGGGTTATAAATAATCAAATGGATAATTGTATGGGCCTTGCTTTTCTGAATGTTTCAATTACTGAATTACTGAATGTTTCCTGGGGTTTTATTAACTTGCTGAACACAGCCTCTATTTTTTTTAAGGTTATTTATTTTGAGAGAGAGAGACAGAGACAGAGAGAGAGGGCATGTGCAAGCAGGGGAGGAGCAGAGAGACAGGGAGAGAGAGGATTCCAAGCAGGCTCTGTGTTGTCAGCACAGAGCATAGCACGGGGTTTGATCTCATGAAATGTGACATCGTGACCTGATCTGAAATCAAGAGTCAGATGCTAAACCGACTAAGGAGCCCAGACGCCCCAGGGACACAGGTTCTGTTGACTGGCTGGGACAGGCATTGCCCTTGGTAGTGGGGTTACAAAATCTGATGAAGCATAAATTGACCCCATCGGTCATTCATTCATTCACTCATTCATTCATTTAACACGCATTTAGATGCCAGGCACTGTGGCAGACACGGGGGAACAGATGAAGTTCCTGCTTGCAAATCCTTGCTTCCGTGGGTTTCTGAAAATGCCCAATGCTTTGGAAATACTCATTCAAATACTCACTGTTTGAGAAATCATAGGAAACCTCTTTAGCAGCAATGTTCAGTCTTATTTTTGTTGCGGGACTTGAACCAAGTCACGAACCACAGTAATGAAACACATTCAGAACACGGGCCCCCTTCACAATCTGCTGGCAACAGACTCATCCTCGTGTTCTTTCTGCAATATCTGATTAAATACATAAAGGGGAGGGCTCCTCACTCCCAATATTCTGGAAGCCCTCCGAGAGAGGGCTTCTTTCACAAAAGAAGTATGTGAAAATAGAGTAACTGCTTATTCTTTCCCACAGAATTGCCTAGAAACATGAAAAGCCAAGTTCCATTATCTACGAACTCTCCTGAACCAAGCACAGGGAAATCAGACGGTCTGAGTGGCTTAAAGGGAGTGGCATGAGGATCTTCCTTCTAAAGGTTAATATGGGGAAAGTTCTAGAGCACCCAGCCCTTTCCTGCTTAAATCATCAGTCACCTTGTTTGTGAGGCACCACCTCTCTGGTGCCCCACTTCAACCTAGAATGAACTAAGGGGAATACTTCGCGCTAGCTTCATGGCGATCAAGACAGAAGAACTTGCACATATTTTCACTGACCACCATGTGTATTGGTCTCCCAGAAGCCTTTGTTCTGTACGTATTTAAGGTCTCTATGCTAAGACCTACAGCAACACTCCTGTTTTTACTTCTCCCTCAGATTTATACATTTATTTCTTTTTTTTAATGTTTAACTTTTGAGAGATAAAGAGAGCGAGTAGGGGAGGGGCAGAGAGAGAGGGAAACACAGAATCCGAAGCAGGCTTCAGGCTCTGAACTGTCAACACAGAGCCCGACGTGGGACTCAAACTCCAAATGGCAAGATCATGACCTGAGCCAAGGTCAGGTGCTTAACTGACTGAGCCACCCAGGCGCCCCTGTTTCTAAATGTAGAACTAACTGCCATCATGTTCAGTTTTCAACATCTTTTGGAGTAGCAGTTTCATAGTTTATTCAAAGGATATTTCAACCATTAATAAGGTAATCCCTCTACTTGGCACTGTAAGAGAATCAGAAAATCTTTAAATAGTTGAAATGGAATTAAGCTGAATGAAAACTAGAAATATTACAGAGGTCTTTTCCAACGCAAATCTTGCCTATCACCTTCTCCACCATCTTGATTGCATTGGCTGATGAATGCCCTCAGTATAGCACTTGACGTTTTAACACGGAGCACATGGGGTGCCTGGGGGACTCAGTCGGTTAAACCTCCGACTTCAGCTCAGGTCATGATCTCACGTTCGTGGGCTCGAGCCCCACGTCGGGCTCTGTGCTGACAGCTCAGAGCCTGGAGCCTGCTTCTGATTCTGTCTCTCCCCCCTCTCTGCCCCTCCCCCTCTCATGCTCTGTCTCTCTCTGTATCAAAACTAAATAAAACATTAAAAATTTAAAAAAAAATATGGAGCACATCTGCTGTTCCCAACCTCAGATTTCCCCCAACTATTTTCCACAAGAGAAACATTTTGATAATTGACATTATCTACTGTTTATGTTCTCCACAGATACGAGAATTTTCTAGTATTAATCTCCCACAAAGTTCTCCTTAATGTCTCCATTTTTTTTTTTTTTTGGTTTGGTGCACACATTTAATTCTCCTTTTTCTCGCACAGCAAGGCAATCTGCATGGTGAGCCAGGGACTGGGGGGGTCTCCATAGGCAAGTGCACGGAGGTCAGGAAGTCTGCAGGCAAGCAGGTGGTTGTCAAAATTCTTGACCTCTCAGGTGTCTGACAAACTGGGCACTCAAACGTGTGGAGCTGGGAATTGGTCTGGACCAGAGCACTTGCTCATTAGGTAGAAAGCTTTGTTGGTAGGAAGTAGATGTCAGCAAAATTGTAGTAGAGTTCACCAGCAGCGAGTCCTCTAGTATGTTTTGTTCCTGATTCCACCTCGCCCCCTTGATGAATAAAACAAAAATATGAACTCCGACGTGAGTGCAGTCCGTGTCCTTAAAGGCTCTCCTGACCGTGTTGAGCGTCCTGTGGACCACAGAGAACGCCTCGTCCTTGATGTCCATGGAGCCCGAGATCACACGGTGGGGAAACACGAGGGCGTCTGGATTCCTTGGGACTGTTTCCTAAAAGGAAATAGTGAGGAAGTGGATTTGTATATGTAACTCACATACATACCTCATTACGCAGGAATCTGATACGCTGAAATTCAGGATTATAGAATGTAGGAATTGGAAAACTGACTCAAAACATATAATCCCAATGCTGCTTTTACTCAATCTTAAAGTCGATTCAGTCCTATATTCCAGTAAGCATGCCCTACCCCTTACTTTATTTACTAAGGAAATCAAACACAACCTCTGCAGTATTTCTGCATTTCCTCCCCCTTCTGGATAACCAGCCCTGGAGAAGCAAAAGGAGTCGCATAGTTGTTCCCAGTGGAAAATAATGAAGTGTCAATTTGTTAGAAACAAATGACTCTTCAATCCAGGGGCACTATTCAGTCAAGCATGTTTTTTAACTTTGCTAAAAAAAAAAAAAAAAAAAAAGAGGAAAAACACTAGTAGGTAATGGTTTGAAGCATCAAATGTGATTTTAAAGTACATATATTTGGTTTTATAATGAAACCATATAGGCTTTGAGGCATACATATGGATGTTGGAGAAAAGTTTCGGCCTCCATCTGTTCCGAAAGGGGCTTCCACCTGCAATCTATCAGACACCGCGGACTTTGAAGTTTTATTCTAGCACAACTTTCAAGTGAATCACTCCCTCCTCAGCCCTACTTTGGTATTTGTATAAACTTCAATTTATGATTTTGCTGCCATGCTTGTTTTCTTCTCTGTTTCCTCTGCAGGACTGTGAGCGGCTTGTAGGAAGGTTGGAGGCTGTTTATCTTTCTATCTCTGGAGCCTGGTGTTCAAGAAACACACGCTGAACGCTTTAGCTGTGAGCCAGTTACTCTTCTCACGCTGCCCTCATCGGACCTATGCCTCGCTGTTGCTCAATAAAAATTTTAGAAGCCAAACTGCACTCATTGCTGCTGTTTTGTTTTTAATGTTAATTTATTTTTGAGAGAGAGAAACAGACAGCGTGAGTAGGGGAGGGGCAGAGAGAGAGAGAAACAGACACAGAATTCCAAGCAGGCTCCATGCTCTGAGCTGTCAGCACAGAGCCTGATAAGGGATCTCAAATTCATGAACCCTGAGACCAGGACCTGAGCAGAAGTTGGATCCTTAACCAACGGAGCCACCCAGGCACCTTCCTTGCTGCTCTTGATGCTTTTTTATGAGTCTTCTCAACTTGATTTTTACCAGCTCATGTCTGAGTTTCTCTGTATGTTTACCAGGTCTCATCCTTTTGCAGGGATGCCTGGTGACCAGAATGCCCACAGCCAGAGGTAAGGAAAAAAACAACAAAAAACATAGAGATTCCACATAAGATCGGGCCAAGAGTGTCCTGCTGCCGATGTGCCCAGGGCCCTGTTGGAGGAGGGTGTTTTGGAAGAACTCACTCTATTAGTCCCCATCACCTCTCTAGATAAACCCAGAACTGTATCTTGAGGGCAGAAGATTCTCTGCATTGAAGACTAGCCTACGTGTTGCTAGCCCCATAGAGACAAGTCTAGCACTTTCCTCCCTAACCTCTGACTCACCCCTAAGGGTCAGCTGGTCTCCAGCCGACCACGTCCTCTATTTCCTCATCTGTAAATGATAACCCACAAAGGGAACAATGGTCATAGCCTCAACCAACACTGTTCACTGAAATTCGGACAAGATTTAAGACAATTTTGTTAAGTATTTTGTGCCACAAAGAAATTCTTTCTGTCCCCCTAGAGAAGACTTCAGGCAAAGTCTTTTAAGGCTCCAATCTCTAAATTCCCTCTTGAGAACCGTCCCTTTTGAGAACCCCAAAGAACATTCTGGAGTGCAGTTATCCCCACTCTGTGAAAGCAGTGCCACAGGACCACAGCTGGAGGAAGATGGAGTTCTAATCCAAAGCCTTGATTTTACATATGAATCAAGCTGAGAGCGATAAAGGTTATTGGTTCACCAGAGCGCACATGACTCATCTGTGATGAGCCAGAAGGAACGATACCATTCTTCTTAAATTATTTACAGGAACCTTTCCCACACTTCCACTGGGGCAGCAAACTTTCCCTCTGGAAAGTAATGTAGGCAACCTCTTTCAGTAGGGCTAAATACATGCATATAAGTCGAGCCAGAATTTCCATTTTTAGGAATTTGCCCTAAGAGAGTAACCGGAAAACTATGCTATGACTTAGCCACAGAGATGTTCACATCAGGGCAGTTGATAGGAAGAAAAAATGGGGGGCAACATCAATGTATAACAAAGCGTTGGCTAAATTAAAATGGTATGCATACATGAAAACCTACACAAGTGCTAAAAGCTACATTGGAATAGATTATGTTATTAGTGTGCGGGGTGAAAAAGGGAGGTGGCGATACTGTGTGTGCCTAAGATTCAAATTCCATAAAGAATCTGAAAGGGGGGGGCGCCTGGGTGGCTCAGTCGGGTAAGCATCTGACTTCAGCTCAGGTCATGATCTCACAGTTCGTGGATTCGAGCCCCGAATCGGGCTCTGTGCTGACAGCTCAGAGCCTGGAGCCTATTTTGAATTCTGTGTCTCCCTCTCTCTCTCTTTCTCTCTGCCCCTCCCCTGATCACACTGTCTCTCAAAAATAAATAAATGTTAAAAAGAAAAAAGAGAATCTGAAAGGATGGGAAGAATTGCCTGGGTTATATTGAGACAGGTCAAGGAAGGTAAAGTAGCTGGTCTCATAAAATCATCACCTTTGGTTTCAGTCTGCATGTTCTATGTTTTTAGGGACTTTGAGAAGCTGACACTTGACACGCTCTGGGTTTTTTTTTTTTGCATGACTAAGTCAAGTCCCCAACTGGAAGGACATGTTGTAACAATGAGTGGAAAGGGGGATAAAGCAGAGGTCAGGAATGAAGACTGGTAGAAAGAGGGAGCAGGGAGAGGGTGTAACTGAAAATAAGAATCCAGATAGAGATAAGAGTGGAATCGGGTGGAGCTCTAAAGATGAATAACAGATGTCTGATAAACTCTGACCCAGCCATCATCATGATGAGTCGCCTAAGCAGTAGCAGGGACAAGTGGGTGCAGAGCTCAAAATGGGGGTTAAGAGTTCCATCCAGGATATTCAACTACTTCCAGGATTCACAAGGGAGTTGAAAGTTAAGAGAGTACCAAGACAGACTAATTAAAAATTTAGTTGATTAGAAAAGGCATTTTTGGGGTGCCTGGGTGGGTCAGTCGGTTAAACGACAGACCGACTTCAACTCAGGTCATGATCTCATGGTTCATGGGTACAAATCCTGCATCAGCTCTATGCTGACAGCTCAGAGCCTGGAGCCTACTTTGGATTCTGTGTCTCCCTCCCTCCCTGCCCCTCCGTCTCCCCTGCTCTCTCTCTCTCTATCTCAAGTAAATAAACATTAAAAAATTTTTTTAAAAGAAGAGAAAGAAAAAGGCATTCTCTGCAAGGATTCTGAATGGCACAGCACAGAAGGACCCCCACAGCGTTCAACAGTGATTTTATATCTCTGGGGAGATACAATTAACAAAAGGAATAACACCTGCTATCATGTTTCTTCTCCTTTTCTTATCCAGCACGTGTCATGAAAAAAAAAAAATACAGGCTAATGGAGTCAGATCCAGGTGTAAATCTGAACAAGCCTTCGTGACTGTGTCCTCGTCTGCCGACCCCAGAAGATGAACATAAGAACCAAGTGAGTTAGGATGTATGGAGTGGTTGGCACATAACAGGCTTTCAGTCAATATTTGCTTTTCCTTTCGCCCCTCCCTGTGCCACTGGCTGGCAGTGGTGGGGTAAGCAGGTTGAATCTAGCAAAGAGAGAGAATCAGGCCATCCAGTATATCCTACCTCCCACTGGGTTTTAGGGTCACCCTAGGTTTGATCCACATGTACCTCCATCTTGACCGATTGATTCCCTCCTGGCAAAGACTATTTAACACCGTGTACTTGTATACAACTTGTTTGCTGCTCCAAATGGACCTGCTGATTCTACCTAAAGTCTTGCCTTTCAGAGAGGAGCCAGAGGATTAGTTGTGTCTACAGGTAATATTTGTGATTTCCTTACACTCCCATTTTCTTTTTATTTTTTATTTATTTATTTATTTTTTATTTTTGAGAGAGAGACAGTGTGAGCAGGGGAGGGTCAGAGAGTGAGGGAGACACAAAATCCGAAGACAGGCTCCAGGCTCTGAGCTGTCAGCACAGAGCCCAACTCAGGGCTCAAACTGTGAGATCATGACCTGAGCTGAAGTCAGGTGCTTAACTGACTGAGCCACCCAGGCGCCCCTCAACACTCGCGTTTTCTGATTCTAGAATATATGCTTCTCACATCAGTGAATATAACCCAGTGATCAGTCACTGCCAATTTCTCACCATGCTGCATACCCCCTACTCACTCAGCCCACCAGACCAGCTTCAAGGGTTACCATACATTGGTTCAAGGCCGGCCATGCCAAGTACTGCCTGCATTTTTAGCATGGGGGTCTGGCAAGATCCTTTCAGCCTGTGTTTCCAATTATCTTCTTTGAAACACTAGCCAGTATTAGAAGCGGAGGTTGAGAGATTTCCAGCTTAGAAGAAGACTTCACCAAAAGTGTGCTAGGAAAGTATCCCACTCTATTCTCTGTATTCTGACTGCTAGAAAATTCGTTTTTGTCATGAATTGAGATCTCTCCACCCATATCTTACATCTGTTCATCTCAGTTCCACTCTTGAGTCATGTAAAACAAGCTTAAAATTCCTTCTTTTCTCTCACATGCTCCATAGTTAATAACAGATGCACAAGTGAGATTATTACTCATTTGCATAGACTGTACCTCCAACCTGTATATTCTACAGGCAAAAGAAAAAAATTCAGTAATACAATGGCTATTCCCAGCTTAGAAAATTTCTCTATCCAAAATATCCCCAAGATAATTTCTGGAAAGCAAGTCAAAGTGGAAAAAGAAATAATGGCCAATATCAAAAGCAAAATAAAGACAAAGACAGGGAACTTCATTGCCTGCGTTTCCCTTGTTTTTATATTTGGACATATTTTCACTCAAAAATCTTATCAGATAAATAAATAGCAGGCTAGGCTGCCTTTCATTATTCAAAAGCTAGTGTCACATGGGCAGCTCAGTCAGTTGAGCATTGGACTTTGGCTCAGGTCATTATCTCTTGCCTGAGCTCCTGGGTTCAAGCCTCGTGTCCCCCTCTGTGCTGACAGCTCAGAGCCTGGAGCCTACTTCAGATTCTAGGTCTCCCTCTCTCTCTGACCCTCCCCTGCTCACACTGTCTCTCTCTGTCTCTCAAACATAAATAAAAGACATTAAAAATTAAAAAAAAAAAAGAATGAATGTGGACTCTTTAGGTAGAAAAAGGACACCAATACTTAATTAACCAAAGAAAAAGAAAAGGAAAAAAGAAAGAAAGAGACAGCCGTCAGACACCTTTCCAAAAAATGGAGGTTTTGCCCACAGAATGTATCCCCGAGATATGTATTTTATAATTTTATTACTGTTATTACCAACATTAATATTTTTATATGTGCAGTAATTTATATTTTCTAATCCCTTTCATCACCAACACCTCATCAGATGGATCATCAGACAAAGAAATTAAAACAGGTATTATTAACACCATATTTCAGATTAGACCCTGGAGGCCCAACACACCTAAAATAAGAGCTTAGGAAATTCATTGTTACTCTCCATGGAATCAGTGGGGCATCGTGTTTCTTTCACTTTTATTGAGATGTCACTGACACACAGCACTGCTCAAGTTCAAGGTGACTCGACTTCCATGTATCAGGTAATGATCACCACAGTAAGTTTAGTTAATGTCCATCCTCTCATGTCAACAGAAAATAGAAAAAAGATGTTTTCCTTGCGATGAGAACTCAGGGTTTACTGTCTTAAGAATTTTCTTGTTGGGGCACCTGGCTGGCTCAGTTGGTTAAGCATCTGACTCTTGATTTCACCTCAGGCCATGATCTCACAGGGTTTGAGCCCCCGTGTCTTACTGTCAGTGCAGAGCCTGCTTGGGGTTCTCTCTCTGTCTCCCTCTCTCCCTGTCCCTCCTGTTCTCACTCTCTCAAAATAAATAAATAAACTTAAAAAAACACTTTCCTGTATATTACACAACAGTGTTAGCTGTGGGCATCTTATTGAACATTATTTCACTAGTGCTTATGTTTCGTATAACTGGAAGTTGGTACTTTTTGACCATCTTCCTCCAATTCCTCTGACCCTTTCCCACATACCTCTGGTAACCAAAACTCTGATATCTTTTTCTGTGAGTTTGGGTCTTAATATTTTTTTTTTTGCTTTAGATTCCATATAGAAATAAGATGATACAGTATTTGTCTTTCTCTGACTTATTTCACTTGGTGTAACACCCTCAAGGTCCATCCATGTAGTCAAAAATGGCATGATGTCTT
Source organism: Suricata suricatta (assembly GCF_006229205.1). Taxonomy (NCBI): domain Eukaryota; kingdom Metazoa; phylum Chordata; class Mammalia; order Carnivora; family Herpestidae; genus Suricata; species Suricata suricatta. The sequence continues at coordinate 18,029,887 of NC_043706.1, read as the reverse complement.
TTTTTCATGGCTGAATACCATATCTTGTGTATATATATGTATGTATACACACACACACACACACACACACACACACACACACATACAAATTTCTTTTTCCATTCATCCATCAATGGACACTTAGGTTGTTTCCATGTCTTGGCTGTTGTTAATCATGCTGCAATGAACATGGGGTGCAGATTACCTCTTTGACATAGTGTTTTCATTTCCTTCAGATACGTCACCGGAAGTGGAGTGCACAGAGTGGCAGGAAGGTGGAACATCTCAGTTCTCTCATTTTTCAAATAAAGCGATCACACACCAAATTGGGATACATGACAACAGAATCAGCTTCTGGATCTCTCAGGTCACATTATTTATGATGGTTCTTCCGTATCCAAGCATTCAAAAGACTATACCTTTAGGGATCATTTCTACCATTCCTTTCATGGCATTCAAGCACATGACCAACATCTGAACTAATGATTCCTTTCCAAAACCCAACTGCAAAGAGATGTTTCATTTGAACTAACAAGAATACTGGATATCGCTGGAATTGGCGCCGTGGTGGCGGCAGCGGCGGCGGCGGTGGCGGCGGGGTCAGAGGCTGCGGCGGTGGGGGCGGCAGCAGCAGTGGGGGTGGCAGTGG
>NC_043706.1:18026496-18027935 GCF_006229205.1 Suricata suricatta | reverse complement strand
ATTACTACCCAAAGCAATCTACACATTCAATGCAATCCCCATCAAAGTTGCACCAGCATTCTTCTCAAAGCTAGAACAAGCTATCCTCAAATTCATATGGAACCACCAAAAAACCCCAAATAGCCGAAGTCATACTGAAGAAGAAAACCAAAACGGGAAGCATCACAACCCCAGACTTGAGTCTCTACTACAAAGCTGTTATCGAGTGGAGGTTCAGGCACTGACCCCTTATTGATATCAGCCTCATGGATGCCGGTGTGAGTGAGTGAATGAGTGAGAATTGGAAATGGAGACCCTGTTGGAGGGAGCGCCAGCTCAAAGCGGAGCTGGGAAAGAGAGTGCCCAGAGACTTAGCCCGGGGCCACAGAGAGCGTCGGTCCAGAGGCTGCACAGCACCGTGCATGGCCGAGAACGCACGGGATGGCCCTGCAGGTTGGCACAGAATTTTGAGAGCTGCTGCTGAGCCGGCAGCACAAGACACTGTGCAAGGTTCCGGCCTCCAGGGAGGTACAGAGCCTAGGGGAAGAGGAGAGACTGAAAGGAGACCTTAGCCCGTGGCTCCTCAGAGAAACAAACTTTCCATTTGCAGCCACTGGGCGCAGGGAAAGAAATCCGACCCCCTCAGCGGGCTTGTGATCCGGTGGGCCAGGCGGCCTGGAGACCCCAGGTGGAGCCAGGGAAGGGCTGGCTCTCCAATTCCCCTGTGCAGCCCTGACCGGAAAATCCCTAGGCTGCCAGATGTTACTTTAACGGTGGCAGAAATATTAAAGTGGGTGGATAAGGATTTGAAGGCCTAGCGGACCTTAGAAAACCCAAACGACTGGACCTACCCGTAGCACGGGGAGGTTGAACTCCAAAGACTGGCTGGCAACTGGGGGTCTGAGAGGGGCTTGAGGCGCTGCCATTCTTCCCCATGCATCCACTAAGGCGGGGCCTCAGAGAACGGGCCCTGAGACCCGACCACGCCCATCCGCATCAGAGAGCTGCATTCCTCTCTTGGAGCTATTTTTTTTTTCAATTTTTTCTGTCAGAATTATTTTTAATTTTTAAGCTTCTATAATTTTTCCCTTGTTTTCTCTTTTCTATTTTCCTATTTCCTCCTTTTCTCCCTTTTCCCCCTGGAGTCTGGAAAGGACCAACAATTAACACTGCTGTGATTAGATCAGCCTTTATGACCCAGATATTTTTCCCTTATCTCATTCTTATCTCTATCATCTGCAGGTTTTAGACTCTCAGAGTGTCCTTTATCTCTGGCTGTCTCTGTTCCCCCGGCTTTTTTTTTTTTCTCCTTTCCTGTCCTCTCTTTTCTTTCCTACTCCCTTTTTGATCCTTTCCCATTTGATTTGCTTGTTTACCGGATCTGTCAGTGCATTTGCATGCTTGTGTTCACTGTGTGTTTGTCTGCCTGTGTTTCTTTTTAGGACTACCTCAGAAAACGG
>NC_043706.1:18025109-18026396 GCF_006229205.1 Suricata suricatta | reverse complement strand
AGAGAGAGAGAGAGAGAGAGAGAGAGAGAGAGAGAGAGAGAGAGAGAGAAACTGATCCAGGAGCAGGAAAAGAGAATTCAAGACCTGAGTGATACAATCAAACAGAACAACATCAATATCGTAGGAATTCCTGAACAGGAAGAAAGAGAGCAAGGTCTTGAAGGGGTACTAGACCAAATTATAACTGAGAATTTCCCAAATCTGGGGAAAGAAATAGACATTCAAATTCAAGAGGCACAAAGAACTCCCCTAAGATGAAACCTGAACTGACTTTCTGCTCGACATATCAGAGTGAAACTGACAAAATATAAAGATAAAGAGAGAATTCTGAAAGCAGCTAGGGATAAAAGGGCCCTAACATACAAAGGGAAACCTATCAGAGTGGTTACAGACTTATCTAATGAAACGTGGCAGGCCAGAAACAAATGGCAGGAAATTTTCAATGTGGTGAACAGAAAAAATATGCAGCCAAGAATCCTTTATCCAGCAAGCCTGTCTTTCAAAACAGGAGAGATAAAGGTGTGTTGAAACAAACAAAAATTGAGAGAATTCATCACCACCAAACCAGCCCTACAAGAAATCCTAAAAGGGACTCTATGAGAGAAATGTTCAAAGAATACAAGGTACCAGAGACACCACTACAAACATGAATTCTATGGAGAATCAATGAATCTAAACTCACATTTTTCAATAATAACACTGAATATAAATGCACTGAATGCTCCAAACAAACGACACAGGGTAGCAGAATGGATAAAAAAACAAAATCCATCTATTTGCAGTCTGTGAGAGACTCATTTTAGACCTAAAGACACCTTCAGATTAAAGTAAGTGGATGGAGAAATATCTATCATGTGACTGGAAGCCAGAAAAACCTAGAGTAGCCATACTTATATCAGACAAACTGGACTTTAAAGTAAAGGCAGTAACAAAAGATGAAGAAGGACATTATGTAATAATTACAGGGTCTCTGCATCAGGAAGAGCTAACAATTATAAACATCTATGCCCCAAATTCAGTATCACCCAAATACATAAAACAATTAATCACAGACAGAAACAAACTTATTGATAAAAATTTGCTAATTGCAGGGGACTTTAATACTCCAGTGACAGCAATGGATAGATCAACCAGACAGAAAAATCACAAAGAAACAATGGACCTGAACGACACATTGGAACAGATGGAATTGATAGATATGTTTAGAACTCTGCATCCTGAAGTTAGGGAATTCACCTTCTTTTTGAGTGCACATGGCACAGTCTCCAAGACAGATCACATACTGGG
>NC_043706.1:18023050-18025009 GCF_006229205.1 Suricata suricatta | reverse complement strand
GGCCAAAGCACACATAGTGGTAAGTCTCAAATATCACTGAGTAAGAAAATATATTAATTCCAGCCACAGCAAGAGAAACTGAGAGACACCATTAAAAGAACATCTCCCAGGGCGCCTGGGTGGCTCAGTTGGTTGAGCGTCCAACTTCAGCTCAGGTCATGATCTCACAGTTTGTGGGTTCGAGCCCCACATCAGGCACTGTGCTGACAGCTAGCTCAGAGCCTGGAACCTGTCTTCAAATTCTGTGTCTCCCTCTCTCTGACCTTCCCCTGCTCATGCTGTGTGTGTCTCTCTCTCAAAAATAAATAATAAAGCATTAAAAAAGAACTTTTAAAAAAAAGAACATCTCCTGAAATGACAGGCCCTGGGCAGTCCAAGAGACTCCTTTAATACAGTGATACTAACAGGCACACAGTGCAGAACGAGCTTTTAAAACTGACAAGAGACAGAAAGCTAGCCAAAATGACGAATCGAAAGAACTCTCCTCTAAAGAAATTCCAGGAAGAAATCACAGCTACAGAACTGCTCAAAACACACACAAGCAACATAACTGAACTAGAATTTAGAACGATTATCATAAAATTAATCGCTAGGCTTGAAAAAAGCATAAAAGCTGTCAGAGAAGATATTGATACAAAGACTAGGAACCTTCAAAATTGCTATGACAAGTTAAAAAAGGCTATAAATGAGGTGAATACTAAGATGGAGGCTGCCAATGCAGGGATTGAAGAAGCAGACAGGAGAATAGGTGAATTAGAAGACAGAGTTATAGCAAAAGAAGAAGCCGAGAAAAAGAGAGAGAAATTGATGCAGGAGCACAAAAGGAGAATCAGAGACCTGAGTGATACAATCAAACAAAACAAAATCCGTATCATAGGAGTTCGTGAACAGGAAGAAAGAGAAAAAGGTTCTGAAGGGGTGCTGGACCAAATAATACACAAAAATTTCTCCAATCTGGGGAAAGAGAAAGACATTGAAATTTAAGAGATATACCGAACTCCCCTAAGACTTAACATAAACTGACCATCAGCACAACATATCATAATGAAACTGGCAAAACATAAAGATAAAGAGAATTCTGAAAGCAGCTAAGGAGAAAAGGGCCCTAACATACAAAGGGAAACCTATCAGAGTGATTACAGAATGATAATGAAACTTGGCAGGCCAGAAAGAAATGGCAGGAAATCTTCAATGTGATGAACAGGAAAAATATGCAACCAAGAATCCTTTATCCAGCAAGCCTGTCATTCAAAATAGACGGAGAGATAAAGGTTTTCCCAAGTAAACAAAAGTCGAGAGAATTCATCACCAACAAACCAGCCCTACAAGAAATCCTAAAAGGGACTCTATGAGAAAAGGTAGAAAGGAATATAAGACACCAAAGACATCAATACAAACATGAACCCTACAGAGTACACAATAAATCTACACCCACATTTTTCAAGAATAACACTGAATGTAAATGGACTGAATGCTCAAGTCAAATGACACCGGGTAGCAGAATGGATAAAAAGCCAAAATCCATCTATTGACTGTCTACAAGAGACTCACATTACACCTGAAGTCACCTCCAGATTGAAAGTAAGGGGATGGAGAAATATCTACCATGTGACTGGACGCCAAAAGAAAGCTGGAGTAGCCATACTTACATTGGACAAACTGGCCTTTAAAGTAAAGGCAGTAACAAAAGATGAAGAAGGACATTATATAATAATTACAGGGTCTCTTCATCAGGAAGAGGTAACAATTATAAATATCTATGGACCGAATTCAGGAGCTCCCAAATACATAAAACAACTAATCACAAACAGAAGCAATCTTATTGATAAGAATGTGCTAATTGCAGGGGACTTTAATGCTCCACTGACAGCAATGGATAGGTCAAAGAGACAATAAATCACTAAAGAAACAATGGACCTGAATGGCACACTGGAACAGATGGAATTAATAGATATATTT
>NC_043706.1:18021415-18022950 GCF_006229205.1 Suricata suricatta | reverse complement strand
CACACTTTCAGAACACAATGCTATGAAACTTGAAATCAACCACTGGAAAAAGTCTGGAAAACCTACAAAAATGTGGAGGTTAAAAAACTACCTATTGAAGAATGATTAGGCAAAAGAGGCAATTAGAGAGGAAATTTAAAAATATATGGAAACAATAAAAATGAAAATACAACAATCCAAACTCTCCAGGACACAACAAAGGCAGTCCTAAGAGGAAAGTTCATTGCAATCCAAGGCTATTTCAACAAACTAGAAAAAGGGCAAACTCAAAATCTAACAGAGCACCTAAGGAAACTAGAAAGGGAGCAGCAAGAACACCCCAAACCCAGCAAAAAAAGAGAAATACTAAAGATCAGGGCACAATTAAACAAGATAGAATTCACAAAAACAATTGAACAGATCAATGAATCCAAGAGTTTTTTTTTTTTTTTGAAAAAATAAACAAAATTGATAAACCTCTAGCTAGGCTCCTCAGAAAGAAAAGAGAGAACACTCAAATAGACAAAATCATGAATGAAAATGGATCTATTACAACAGATCCCTCAGAAATACAAGCAACCATCAGAGAGTACTATGAAAAATTATATGCCAACAAACTGGACAATCTAGAAGAAATGGACAAATTTCTAAACATACATGCACTACCAAAATTCAAACGGGAAGAGATAGAAAATCTGAACAGACCCATAACCAGTTATCAAAAATCTCCCAACGAATAAAAGCCCAGGGCCGGATGGATTCCCAGGGGAATTCTACCAGACATTTAAAGCAGAGTTAACACTGATCCTTCTCAAGTTATTCCAAAAAATAGAAATGGAAGAAAGACCTCCGGACTCATTCTACGAAGCACATATCACTTTGATTCCTAAGCCAGACAGAGACCCAACAAAAAAAGAGGACCACAGGCCAATATCCTTAATGAATATAAATGCAAAGATACTCACCAAGATACTAGCAAATCTAATTCAACAGCATATAAAAAGAATTAACCATCATGGTCAAATGGGATTCATTCCTGGGTTACAGGTTCAATACTCGCAAATCTATCAATGTGATCCTTCACATTAACAAAAAAAAGAAAAAAACCATATGATCCTGTTGATAGATGCAGAAAAAGCATTTGACAAAATACAGCATCCTTCTTAATAAAAACCCTCGAGAAAGTCAGGATAGAAGAAACTTACTTAAACATCATAAAAGCAATTTATGAAAAGCCCACAGCTAATGTTATCCTCAATGTGGAAAAACTGAGAGCTTTCCCCCTGAGATCAGGAACACGACAGGGATGTCCACTCTCACCACTGTTGTTCAACATAGTGCTGGAAGTCCTAGCATCAGCAATCAGACAACAAAAGGAAATAAAAGGCATCAGAATCGGCAAAGAAGAAGTCAAACTTTCCCTTTTTGCAGATGACATGATACTCTACATGGAAAATCCGATCGACTCCACCAGAAGCCTTCTAGAACTGATCCATAAATTCAGTAAAGTTGCAGGGTACAAAATCAATGTACAGAAATTGGTTGCATTCCTATAC
>NC_043706.1:17978982-18021315 GCF_006229205.1 Suricata suricatta | reverse complement strand
ATAGGAGCACACGTACCCCAATGTTCATAGCGGCACTTTCTACAATAGCCAAATCATGGAAAGAGCCTAAATGTCCATCACCTGATGAGTGACTCGAGAAGATGTGTTATATATATACAATGGAGTACTGCATGGCAATGAGAAAGAATGAAATCTGGCCATTTGTAGCAAAGTGGATGGACCTCGAGGGTGTCATGCTAAGCGAAATAAGTCAGGCGGAAAAGGACAGATACCATATGTTTGCACTCATAGGTCTAACAGGAGAACAGGAGAAACCTAATGGAGGACCAGGGGGAGGGGAAGGGGGAAAGAGAGTTGGGGAGAAAGAGGTATGAAAAACCTGAGAGACTATTGAATGCTGAAAATGAACCGAGGGTTGAAGGGGGAGGGGGCAGAGGAGAGGAGGTGCTGGTCATGGAGGAGGGCACTTGTGGGGAAGAGCACTGGGTGTTATATGGAAACCAGTTTGACAATAAACTATTTAACAAAAAAGAATACTGGATATTACTAACCAGTTGGACCTGGTGCCAAGGAATAAAAAGACCTACATGGCATCCACCATATCTCTCCACGTCATAACTGCTCGTAAGTAAAAAGTTGGGCTTACATTCAAACTTTCTACATTGAATTTTGTTCCAAAATACATTTAATCATTGATAGAACTATCTAACATTATGTAAAGCAATCATGCCATTATGTAAAACAATGAATCCATCTGGCTGGTTTATCTGTAAATAATTATAAGTGTGTAGTGTATATGATGGGGTTTCCTTGAAATGTGCACATGTGCTGTTCTAGGACCCCTTTGAATAATTAGCACAAAGTCCCCAACAAATGTGCACATCTGGTAAGGACGAAGCTGTGTTGGATTCAAACACATGGTCACTACCTGGCAACTATCCTTTAGGCACCAAATCTTCAACAGTCCCAAGTAACACAATTGTTACATCTGCGTATTTCCTTCTACTTTAGATCTGACCTTCACACTTATTAGCCTCTCAAGATAATTAATTTAAATACAGAAAGAAACATCCAAGACATAGATCATGGGTTACCCAGGATGTATGGTCCTAACAAATCATGGGACAAACACCAGGGACTTTTATTACATCCAGCCCAGATGCTTCCTTGGCATTTCCATTCCGTAATTATTCCTGGTTTCCCCCAAATGTGGTGAATACAGCACATTCAAACTCATGTCCTCCAAGAAAACTTTTTCTAGGGCCTTCCCCACCCCTCAACTATTTTTCCTGGAGACCTTTGAAAGGAACGTCTTCAAGGAAATCAACAAGTATTTCTTGAACCCCCGCTGTTGCTATGGCAAAATGTCCTGCTTTTCAGGGGCTTGTGATCTAAGTGTAAAAAATATTCTTCACATTTGAGATGTTTTAGAATTTTCAAGTCTTGTGTGATGCAGTTTCTCTGTAATATGTAGCATGTGTCTCCATGAGGGCCCAGGTACACATCCGCATTTGCTCACACTCATGTTCCCACTGCTCTTAAAATGGTTAGTCCTTGATTGTTATTCATAAACACATTTGATAAGGTGTAACAGGAGTTGAATGAAAGGGGACCTCAATTAAGAACAGAGTTATAGGGATGATTTCATGGAGGACATGAACTGAGTCTTAGAAATTCAGAAGTCTTTTCATGTGGGGGGACGTACAAAGGAAAAAATAAACAATACATAAGAGCAAAAGTCCACAATTTTTAGACCCACCTGACCCCAAGTCTGTTTATGCCTCCAAATTTTTTCAGTGTCCATCAGCCCCATAAGATGTTCCCCCCTCTTCTCCTTCTTAGAGTCCATGATTCGTCCAGATTTCCTCCCCATTACACACCATCAACCCTCTTCTTTCTCTCCCTCCCATGTAGAATGCACTTGGCAAAACTCCCAATCCTGGTTACAGCCAAGCCTCCATCTGCTCAGCATCCGTCCTCCAGCTGAACATGACCAGAAGAAAGCACACAACTGCATGAACAGGTTTCGTTTTAAATGTAGGTTTTATTTTAAATTTGTGAACAAACTTCTCAAGTTGCTTTCCAAAACTTCCTAACAACACTAGATGTCCCGTTGAATCAGTTTCTGGTCCTCCCAAATGACTATTTCACACCTTTTCCTCTCTTCCCAAGATTCTCAATGACCCCCACCACTCTTTGATGACACTGACTTATTTATTGGAGAAAATAAAAACAATAAGAATAGATGAACTTGCTTTTCCACAGCCCAATTCTGCCAACCTATCAGTAACCATCTCTTTTCCCCACTTCCTACTTTTTAAGGTCAGCTGTTCACTTATTCTCTTCAACCCACTCCTCTTACCTACTTAAGACATTAGCAACTCCTATTGTCTCATTTTTCTTCTGATTTATCGATTTTTCCCTCTTCTGCACCACTTCCCTCTATACACAAAAATACTGTATTTATTTTTTATTTTTAAGTAGGCCTTTACATCCAGCACAGTGTCCTGAATGGGCCTTGAACTCACTATCTTGAGATCAAAACTTGAGCTGAGATCACAAGTTAATAGCTCCCTCTTTAAAAATCCACCGTTGACCCCACATCCTCATAGTTTCTTCCCTTGCACAGCAGAATTTGAATGATCTATACTTGGTGTCCTCAATTCTTTGCATCTTCTCTCTAACCATTTCATTCAGAATTTCATTCCTGCCATTTAACTATAACTGTTCTTGTTAAAATCATGATGTCAGATCTAACAATTGGTTTTCTGTCTTCATTTCACCGGACCACTCAAAATCATTTGACACAATTGACGACTTGTTCTTTCTTGAAACATTATAATTTGGGAGACACCATATCCTTCTGGCTTTCCTTTTATTTCATTGACTATTTCTTCTCAGTCTTCTTTGCTGGCTCCTCATCCTCATACTGCCCTTTAAATATCGATGTGCCCCTGAGCTCAGTCCCAGCCTCAAGGTGAGGACCTCCCTCTCCAGGTGACCTATTCCATGGCTTTAAATACCATCTACTAATTGGTGATTCCCAAAATGTATAATTTTCTTACATTCCAGACTACTATATCTGTCTATCTGATACTCAATGTCTTCATTAAAATTATCAAAACAGAACTATTAATTTCCCAATCTAAAGCACCTCTTTTTTTAATTTCCCCATCTCAGAAAATGACCCCACAAATCACCCAGTTGCACAGATTACAAACCTAGGAGTCATTCGGGACGCCTCTCTTTCCTTCCTACTGCACATCTGCATTACCAAGTCCATTGTCAATCCTTTAGAACATGTACTAAGCCCTGTCACCTTTCACTACTTCCACTGCCATACTTAAGGCCACCATCACCTGTTGCTTCTGCTTTATGATAGCCAAGTGATTGGTCTTCCTATATCCTTCTTTCTCCTCAACAGAGTATGCTCTACAGAAAAGACTGAGTAATTTTTTAAAACTATAGTTCAAATCTCCTTGCTCCCATGCTCAGCTCTTTCTCATGGCTTCGCACCACATTCAGAATTCAAGGTCCTTATTACAGCCTACAAGTCCATTGTTATCTACTAGCTTCTTCCCCTCATTCCATTCTTCTTACCCTGGATCACTCCTCCACAGCCACACTGACCTTCTTGCTGTCCCCTTGGCCAAGCCCCATTCTCTTCCACTTCTTCCTGCAAAGCTCTCCACCCAGATCATTACTTGAATGTCCTCCAACCCAATGTAGGTGTCTGCTTCGATGTTACCCCTCAGAGTGATCTTCCTGGCCACCCATCAGCCTACAAGGCCTTACCTGCTTTCTTTGCTTCCGAGCATTCATCACTGAATGAAACTATATATACATATATATTATTATTTTCATATGATTTCATATGTTATTACATATAATATATATGAATTTATTTACTTACTATTTATATTCCTTTCTAGAATATATACTTTAAAATTTTTTTTAAATGCTTATTTATTTTTGAAAGAGAGAGAGTGGGGGAGGAGCACACAGAGTGAGAGACTGAGGATCCAAAGCTAATAGTAGCAAGCCCAATGTGGGGCTCAAACTCATGAACAGTGAGAGCAGGACCTAAGCCAAAGTCAGACGCTTAGCTGACAGAGCCACCCAGCACCCCTGGAATATACATTTAATAGAGGAAGGAAATTCAGTTGATTTATTTTTACCTCTGTGATACCAGACCCAAGATGAGGCATTTAAAATAATACTGCTAAGGTAGGGAAGGAAAGAAGAAGGGACAGGGGTGAGAGTGTGCTCTTTAGCACCAGATCACTTCCATCAATCCATCAAATGAAAATATCCACATGAATAGAAACACCTTCAAGTCACTGACTTTGCAAAGCAGCTGTCAAGAGCCTAAAGTCAAGAGATTTCCTATTGTGTCCCAGAGTTCAGCCTACAACCTCACACGCTGTCTTGGAATTGGATTTCATGGTTGCCAGATCTAGATTTACATCTAACAGGTGCATTCTTTGAATGGATTCAAGTTATCTGCTGCTGAAAGTATCCTTCTCAGAGAACAGAGATGCTGAAGGAATGACTTGGACTCCCCCGGAGCTGTTGAGAATATGAACGTCTGGAGGTCAGGATGCACAATGCACTATACCTGCAAAACAAACGTCAAATGTAGAAGTGAGGTCCCTCTTTTTATGAGACCCTGTGCACAGCAGGTAGGTAACCGTGTTGCCCCCAGGACCACACTCACGGAGGTGTGAAAAGCACTGAGAACTTGGGGGAGGAAGAGATTGCCGTGCACTGACACTCTTCAGTTCCTGGTTCAACGCTCTTAATATGTCATTCCCCACACTAAGAACACTCAGTAGTGTCCCCCTTTCTCAGCCTGATGCTCAACCTTTTCTGTCCTTTCACTCCAATGATCCTTCCTGCCCCCATCCTTACCCACCGCTCAGACAGTCTGCCTTCTTCATGGATCCCTGCAAAAATACGCTTGTTCTTGCATTAAACTATCGACCATACTAAATATTTTTTAAAGGGGGAGGGGCGCAGCTGGGTGGCTCAGTCAGTTAAGTGTCCAACACTTAGCTTCAGCTCAGGTCATGATCTCATGACTCATGGGTTCAAGCCCTGCATCAGGCTCTTCACTGACAGCACAAAGATTGCTCACTTTCTATCTCTCTCTCTCAAGATAAATAAAAATAAAGTTAAAAAGGAGTGCCTAATTCGGTTAAGCGTCTGACTCTTGGTTTCAGCTCAAGTCATGATCTCACAGTATGTGAGTTTGAGCCCCATGGAGCCTGCCTGCGATTCTCTCTCTCTCCCCCCTCTCTCTGCCCCTCCTCCTCTTTCCATCTCTCAAAGTAAATAAACTTAAAAAACAATAAAGTTAAGAAATTTTTTCACTTGGGGGACCTGGGTGGCTCAGTCAGTTGAGCGTCCGACTTCGGCTCAGGTCATGATCTCACGGTTTGTGGGTTCAAGCCCCGCATTGGGCTCTGTGCTGAGAGCTAGCTCAGTGCCTGGAGTCTGCTTCAGATTGTGTGTCTCCTTCTCTCTGTGACTTTCCCCTGCGCACGCTGTCTCTCTCTCAAAAATAATAAAACATTTTTAAAAATCTTTAAATAAAATAAAATAAATTTTTTTCACTTAGATTTAGTATAACCAAATATTTACAATTTCAAAAGACCTGGCATTGAGCTGTGTGGCCTACATCTATCTACTTATAGCTAATATTAATCAAATGAAAATTGCCATTTGGAAGTTGAGCTGAGTGAGGGGCACCTGGGTGGCTCAGTTGGTTCAGCACCCAATGTCTACGGGGGTCATGGTCTCATGGCTTGTGAGTCTGAACCCCACATCGGGCTCGCTGCTGTCAAGCTGTCAGCGCAGAGCCCTTTATAGATCCTTGGTCCCCCTCTCTCTGCTCATGCCCCACTTGTGCCTCTCAAAAATAAATAAACATTTTAAAAACTCTTAAAAGAAAAAACAATTGACCTGAGTGAGAGAAGTCATCTTCCATAAAACAACGTATTTCTGCACATATACATAGAATTTTCATTCTAGGCTCATCCATAATGCCTATAAATTTAGCGTATCTTCCACCGTACCACCTGTTCCTACCCACACTTCCAACAAACTGTATGGAGTGTCTCCAAAGTGCTAGAATAGAGGAGAGACACTAGCTGGTGAGCACAGGGAGGTGAATAAGTAGCCGAGGGGAATTGAAAGAGGCTGCACTGTAGGCAGAATTCTTTTATTTTTTTTATACTTTTTAGTGTTTATTTTTGAGAGAAAGGGAGCGGGAGAGTGGCAGAGAGAGAGAGGAAGATTAGAGAATCCAAAATAGGCTCTGAGCTATCAGTGCAAAGTCTGATGTGGGGCTTGAAGCCACAAACCGTGAGATCATGACCTGAACCAAGGTTGGATGTTCAACTGACTGAGCCACCCAGGCGCCCCAATAGGCAGAATCCTTGAGTTTAGTCTTCAAAAATGATAAAGAACCTGTCAGGAAGAGAGGTGAGTGGAAAGAAACAGGCAGAGATTGAAAGACTGGATAAAGAACACATGGTGGGTATACACAGTAGAATCTTTTTTAGTTTTTTTAACATTTATTTATTTTTAAGAAACCAAGCGTGAGCAGAGGAGGGGCAAAGAGAGAGGGAGACACAGAATCCAAAGCACGCTCTAAGCTCTGAGCTGACAGCACAGAGCCTGATGCAGGGATCAAACCTTTGAGCCATGAGGTCATGACCTGAGCCCAAGTCAGACACTTAACCAACTGAGTTACCCAGGCTCCCCTATACATGTAGAATATTACACAGCAGTAAAAAAAAAAAAAGAATGAGATCTTGCCATTTGCAACAACATGGACAGAGCTAGAGGGTATAATGCTAAGTGAAATAAGTCAGAGAAACAAATACCATATGATTTCACTCATTTAAGAAACAAAACAAATGAACAGAGGAGAAAAAGAGAGACTAACCAAGAAACAGACTCTTAACTGTAGAGAACAAACTCATGGTTCCCAGAGGGGAGCAGTGGGGGGAGATGGATGAAATAGGTAAAGGGGTACACTTATCAGGATGAGCACTGAGCAATGGGTTGAATTTTTTAATCATTGTATTGTACACCTGAAACTAATACACAACTGTATGTTAATTATACTTGAATAAAAGAAAAGACTGGGACTGTGAGAGTGATCACGTGAAAAGGGTTAGAAATATAACTCGCTTGGAGTGTGGGCACCTGTTCCAGAAATCCCACAAGCAAAGCTACACAGTTCTGTCAAGGTGAGACTTGGGGGTTGCAGGGACTTGGGTGGTGGATTATAATAACTCCATGGACCATATTAAGGACTTAAAGAGTTTGGACTTTACTCTAGTACACAAAAGAACACATGGAGGTTCCAAGAATTTCAATTTTAAATAAATTACAATGACAACAAATTCAAGAATGAGCTGGAAGACTCAAGGCTGGTGGGAGGGAGAAACCAGCTGGGTGGGAGCAGTAGCTCAGACCAAACGTGAGGCGCTTTGACGGCGGGCGTTGACAGAAGGGGAAGTCAGATTTGAGAAACACGTCTAAGAAGAACCAATAAGTGTATGCTGTGAATTATCTTCCAGTAAAATCTTTTGTGACTCATTAGATGCGGAGGCTGAGGGAGGGCGGTGAATAAGGATGACGGCGAGGGTTTTCTGGTGAGAGAGACTGCCTAGGTGATGACAGCATTATCCAAGGTGGAAGATGGGGCAGGAAGTAGGTTCGTTAGGGGAAGAACAATGTGCTTCATCTGAGACGCTTTAAATTGCAGGTCTCATGGAATCTCAGGAGTAGAGAACAGGGAGAAGTCACAACTGGAGACAGATGTTGGGCAAAGCCATGGAAACTGATGAAATCGCCCAAGCAAAACACACAGAGGAAGAAGAGAAAAGCGTGCGCTTTCACAAAATTTAGCAATGGAGAAAGAAGGGAGACAGTGTAGTGTCTGGAGAGAGGACCGTAGAGTGGGTGGAAGATGATTTTATATCTGAAGAGACATAGATGGTTTTGTTGGCTAAGTGGAAGGAGCTAAGAGAGAAGGGGCAAGAGAATATCCAAAAATGAGGGCTAGAACTGTAGGCAGAAGGAGGGAGTGTAGGGAGCAGAGGTGGAAGGGACTGAGATGCAGTAACCCGGGGAGCAAAAGTGTTTAGCCTCACAGAAGAGAGGACATTCCATTTCTCTCCCACAAAAGGGAGATGGATTAACAACAGATCATGGCGTAGGAATGCCAGGTTTGAAAGGAGGGCATTGACTGCTCCTCCAGATGGTGCCCATGTCCCCCGTGGGAGGTGGGGGTAGTGACAGAACCCATGAAGAGTGGAGGCAGGGTGAAAGAAACACTTTAGAAGGAATTGGAGAGACTTGGGAACAACAGCCCTGGAATAGGTGTAAGAGAGCCAGCTGGGAAGTGAAGACGGGGAGGAATCAGCACATGGGGAAGGACCAGCATTTATTAAGCACCGACTTCATGCAGGCAGAAATCTAACTGATATGCAAGAATTGGTGAGCCCAGGAAAGGTGGGAGATCTTAATGAGCTTGAACTTCTTGGTATCATACTGTTTTCATCACTAATAATCTTTGAGCTCCTTGGCAAAGGACCATGAGACGATGATGACAAGGACGGTGATGACGGATGGTGGTCCTGCCCATTCGCCATGTCCTTGCCTCTTCCGCATTGGCCGTGGCAACCCAGAAAGCTGATTGCACCTGGGACTTGCCCTGTGTAGGAGGGTACAGCTGATGCCTTCACGTCTCCCTGCTATCATCACACTGCATCTTTGCTCCTTCCTCCCCTTCCCTGCCGCCCCACCCAGTTCCCATCAGAGCAGGATGTGATTATCCAGACAAAAAGCTAAAAGTGCCCTTATCAGGAGGAAGAGGAGCGCTCTGAGCCTCCCCCCCCCCTCCACTGCAGTTTTGAACAGCTAATAACCATAGCTAATAAATTATGGGCCGGGTATTATTGTACAGACTCTGCAGGTATTGACTCATTTGTTTCTTATAATAACCCCATGAGATGAGCCAACATAGCTCCCAGGAAATAGATAGTGCTGTTATTGCACCTGTTTTACCAATGAGAAAACTGAGGCCCAAGGTTTCACCTACGGTTACACAGCGCAGGTTGTAAGTAACAGATTTCAAATCCGGCCACCCCGGCTTCAATGCATGATACTGCCTTCCTGTAAAAGAGCTAAATGGAGGAAAACGTTAGACATGCTTTTTGAAACAACCTCAGGAATAATCTGTCCCATGTCTCCCGGGACATCAAGCAGCTATCCACATCTGCAAGTTGGATAGTTCCAGACTTGCAGGCAGTCTGCTTTACTCCTGCACAGCTCTGCCTGGAACAAAACCTGCCCAAACCCCGTCGCTGGCCCTCCTTCCCTTGGGAAGCCCAGAGAAAATGTGCTGTAATGTACCTTACCCTTAAGACAAGCAAGAGAAGGGCCATTTCCTAAGCTGAGTAGTAAAAAAAAAAAAAAAAAAAAAAAAAAAAAAAAGGAGACCAACAGACACATATATGGTGCTTTCTATGTGGCCTCAGTAAGTAAATCAGGACAGGGGACCGTGGCTCTTAGCCGTGCTGAGTCCCTGAAGTCAAAGAGCATTTGCTTGTCCTAAGCCACCCAGCAGGAGGAGGACACTTATCCCTTAGCCTGAGAGCATTTTAATGTCCCATCAGAAAATGTCTGTGCACCAACATTTGTTTAGGTTCAGAAATGGGCAAAAGATAGGTTTTACTCTCTACAGTCCAGCTCTTCAGCAGATAATTCATAATTATCAAGTGAAGAGCATCCTGGTAATGGCTTCCTCGTCCCCTATTAATTAAGAGTAGGTCTCTAATCCCTGGTTTTCCTTTGGACATGATTGACTCACTGTGCCCTTCAAAGCTTGGCCTTTTGTCAACCTCCTCTGGGCCCCTTTGGAAGCTCAGTGGGTTTGTTCCCAATTCCTTCTTCTACCATATGGGCTGCACTCACCTGATCAGAGAGAGGGCATTTGGTCAGACTAACAGCGACGGAGTGTCTCAGTAGTGAAGCAGTCAGCCTCACGGGCCTGGGGACGGCAGCCTAGGAGGACTTTCCAGAAACGATGGTTGTTCTTTCGAGAACCTATGCAAGGAGGCTGCACCCATCAACATGTTGCCACTTCACACTCCTGGGTGTGTGTGTCTGGCAAAGGGAACAAGCAAGCAGATACAGGCCTGAAAACTCAGGAAACTATAAATAAAAAAGGAAGTGCGAGCCAAATCTTTTCACACTAAAGGAAATAAACATATGGAATAAGTTATTGGAACAAAGAGCTAAAGCAAAGGGCATAAATGAGTTCAACAGGTATCTGCTTTGTCTGCTTGAAGAGGAAACAACCAAGGAGAAAGCAAATAAGAGAAAAGAGTAGTGTTTTCTCTTTCTGTAATTTACGAATTCAAAAAAAATTTTTGAGCACCTACTTGATACTAGACCCTGTGCCAGGTCCCAAGAATATAAAGATGAATAAAGAGTGCTCTTAAATTTTTCATGGACTAGTGTTTTAATAACCTCAAGTTTTCATGGTTTTAGGGTCCTATTAAAATTTCATCAGAATAAGTGTTTTAGGCACCTGAAAACATGTAGGCCTTTGGTAATAAAACAAATTTCCTGTCTTTCATGCTTTGATTCATCCTTTCCACACCAAGACCACTTCTACTTCAGGATGGAAGACACCCAACAAGCTCATAGCAGCGGGAGCTCTTCAGTCAGCACCTGTAATAGGACTTGGATTTTCACCCCAAAATGGAAATAGCCCAGGCTTTGCAGTCAGGAGGAATCCAGACTCGGCCACTTATTAGCCATGAAAACTTAGTCAGGGCATAGTTTTCAAAATTTGGTGATTGGGAGACCATTCTCCATGGATCTCTTGAGTTTCTGTACAATTTACAAATCACTAACTGTCCTTTATTCCAGACTGTCTTTTGCAAGGTTGTCTCCTTGCAAATGGCCTTGAAAGACGGTAATAGTGTCTCCCTCTGGAGAAAAGAAAAGGCAGACTTACTGAACATTATAAAAGTTTTGGGTTGCTCAGGCTTAGTATAATGCTTGTCACCCCTGTGTGACTTGAGGGCAAGGGTAACTGTCACAAATATATTGCAGCTTTCTGCTTGCT
This sequence comes from Suricata suricatta, assembly GCF_006229205.1. Lineage (NCBI taxonomy): Eukaryota > Metazoa > Chordata > Mammalia > Carnivora > Herpestidae > Suricata > Suricata suricatta. The sequence continues at coordinate 18,010,199 of NC_043706.1, read as the reverse complement.
AAACTATAATCATTAAGTCCTTTGCTTCTGACCCAAGAGTCTCATGTTTTCTGCCAGAATCCATGAAACTCTGGCAGGCCAACTTGTTAACTTGCATGTAGGGGGAAATCTTAAGCCTTTGGTAGGTTTTACATTGACTGTCCTATAAACATAGAGTGAGCATATAACAGAGAATTATTTAACTCATTAATGAGTTAACAAGGAACCAATAAGATGGTAAAGGTAGTTCTAGGAGCATTTGAAAATAGACATGTATTTGCCCTTTTAGGAAATAAATGTTGTGAAAATTAGCTAACTTAGATACAAAACTGGGTAGTGCCCTACTGGCCCATGAAACTACAACCTTTGGGAATATGTCTTATAATAGAAAGAATTCATTTGCATCTATACTGGACAAAAGTACATTGTAATTTAGCAACCTACACAGTAACAAATTGTGAGTGCCTGGGTGGCTTAGTCGGTTGAGTGTCCAACTCTTGATTTCAGGTTGCATCATGATCTCTCTCTCTCTCTCTCTCTCTCTCTCTCTCTCTCTCTCTCTCTCTCTCTCCTTCTGCCCCTCTCCCTCATTCTCTCTCTCAAAAATAATTTTAAAAAATTTACAAATTGGATTCTAATTTCACAGTCTGGGCCTTAATCCTAAGAAACAATCAGTCAAAGTCTGTTAAAAATGAACCTGCTCCTGAAGAATGAAATCCTCTGAGGATGGAAAACTGTGCTTCTGATGAGACAGAACAGACATGCAGGCAGCCACCTTTTTGCTTATTTCTGAGTTTTGGATTATTTTTTCTTACCACCTTGAGCAAGTTACCTACATTCTCTGGAGTTCAGTATCTTCATCTGTAAAGTAAGGATCATAATACTCATCTTTATAGGCAGCTGTATGGAGAAAAAAGAGGACATAGAAAGTATATGATACAGAGTAGGTGCTAAATTAAAGGTAGCTAGTAGGAAGAGTTGGATTTTGTTAAGTCTTTCTTCCCCAGCCTGCCTCAATGTGTTATTTGTGCTCTGAAGCAAAAAAGAACTTATGTGTGTCAAAACTTTGAAAAGCTGGTTGGCTAACAGAGGTCCATAGGGAGGGGAAGGGGGAAAGAGAGTGGGGGAGAGAGAGGGGCACAAATCATGAGAGACTATTGAATACTGAAAACAAACCGAGGGCTGAAGGGGGAGGGAGAGGGAGGAAGGGGGTGATGGTCATGGAGTGGGGGGCGCTTGTGGGGAGAAGCACTGGGTATTACATGGAAAGCAACTTGACAATAAACTATTATTTAAAAAAAGAAAGAAAAGCTGGTTGGGAGTCATGGGGTGGTGAGGAGAGGCAAATTCATTAATTTTTTTTTTTTTTTTTTTTGAGAAAGAGACAGAGCATGAGTGGGGCTTGGGCAGAGAGAGAGGGAGACAGAATCCAAAGCAGGCCTCAAGCTCTAAGCTGTTGGCACAGAGCCCAACACGGGGCTCGAACCCATGAACCATGAGATCATGACCTGAGCTAAAGTCAGAAGCTTAACCGACTGAGCCACTCAGACGCCCCAAGGCAAATTCATTTATATAAAGATACAGTCTGGCTTGAAACGGAAGGCCATACCTATCCAGGGCTTAGAATGCTGTTTTGAAAGGTTCTGAAGTATTTGTAAACGGATAGTATTCCTCAACAAGTTGAGCTAGAAAGCCACAGGCCAGAGTCCCAACATGTTGTGGGGTAACCAACATTTACTATGCCTGGAAATCCCGCCCCATAGCTTGGCAACAAAACGCTGTCCAAACCCAACCAAACAACAACGTCTGAACTAGCCATTCTAGACTAAACGAGCAATGAGCATTCCGTCTGTCCTTCCTTTAATGCCTTTCCACTAGGGGCAACACGCAGTCAAAGATGAGCTCTAAAACTAATAGTATTTAACTCCTGGTTTACCTTCCCCACCTCTCCTGCCCAACCGCCTGCCACAATCCGTCCGTTTAGCACAAGTCATTATAACACCAGCAGTCCTCAGCAGAAAGTCCCCACCCACACTGGGAGAGCCAACCCCTGCTAGTAACCGAGTATTTATTATTCCTCACCTGATGAGAAATGTTTATTTTTCCATTACAGTAACATGCATAGTTCCCATGGGTGCTAATGGGACTACCACACAGACATAAAAGAGAACAACACCTTGAACTTAAACAGATAGAACCTTCTGCTGAACTCAGACATTATCTCATTAATTGCCCTTACATCCCTATAAAGTGACTAGGGGCAAAGAATTTAAGATGTCTAGTACTTAAATAAAGAAATTGAAAAATGTGTCATTATGTGTGACATAAAAATAGACATTTTACAAAAGGAACCAAGTTGAAATCCCTTGCCCTCCAAGAATTTAGAGCTGTGCTTTCCATATGGTAGTCTCTGGCCACATGTGGCTAATAAGCCCTTGGAATGTGGCTAATCCAAATGAGATGTGCTGTAAGTGTAAAATATACATCAGATTTTGAACACAATACAAAAACATGAAGTATCTCATTAATAATTTTTATAGTGATTATATGCTGAATTCTAATGTTGTCATTTACCCATTGGTTTAAATAAATAGATTATTAAAATTAATGCCATCTCTTTCTTTTTACTTTTTTATATGGCTACTAAAAAACAGGCACATCTGTAACTTGCATTGTATGTCTGTTGGAGGGCTGACTTAGAACCCAGTGGACTGTGGGGCACTTGGTCAGTTAAGCTTCTGACTTTGACTCAGGTCATGATCTCACAGTTCATGAGTTTGAGTCCAGAGTTGGGCTCTGTGCTCAGAGCCTGAAGCCTGCTTCGGATTATCTATCTCTCACTCTTTCTGCCTCTCCCCTGATCGCTCTCTCTCTCTCTCTCTCTCACACACGTACACACACAAATAAACATTTAAAAAAAAATTTTTAATTAAAAAAAAAAGAACCCAGTGGACTGTTTTTTGACCTTTACAAATAGTCCTGGATTAAACAGGAAAAAATGTAACCAAGAGCTTTGAGTTTTAATCCTGGCTCTATCACTAACAAACCAGCAAGTTATATGACCTTGGTTAAATCACTGTCCTCCTTTCTATGAGCTTTGATTTCCTTCTTGGTAAAATTCAAGTTTGGGCTGATGGACTCCAAGGATCCCTTTCAGTTCTGATAACTAGTAACTTTAAAATTACTCTTCCTTCTCATTTCTGGAGCTGGGCCACATTCCAGATGAGTCTTTAAGCATCCAATTCTAGAACAAGATGAAGAGGTCTGCTCTAATTGTTTAGGGATTTGTAGCCGTTCTCTTCTGAGTAAGCTCCAGATGAAGGAACTGTTGGACATTTGGGGAAGGAATACTATATTAACAAGAAAATTTACTCACATGACATTCTATGATTCAAAGATCAAGCTTCAATATCAATCAGAATAGATTTGGTTATGTTGCATAACAAACAACCCCCACGTCTCTATGGATGGCTCAAAAACAGATTTATTCCTTGATCATGCTATATGTTCGTTTCTGGTCATCAGGAGTGTTGTTTTTATTATAATTACTCAGAAGCTCGGGCTAAGGGAAAACTCACCATCTCAAATACTTCCAGTTGTTATTTCAAAGGAAAAGGAAACACTAGAGGGTCTCAAGTAGACAATTAATTGCATGACCTAGCTCAGAAATGACTCACGTCAATTTCATGCCATCTCCTTAGCCAGAATTTGTCACATGGCCCCGCCCAAGTGCAAGCAGGATAGGAAGTGCAATCCAACAGGTGGTGAAGAGCCAGAGACATTTGATGCCCAGACCTGTGGTTACCATTTGCCCCAGGACTGATCCTGAATTTAGCCGGTCTCTCTAAGTATGACCCAAGATGATATGTAGCCACTAAATCCAGGTAGACTAGAGGGAACCCCAGTCAGATCCTTGAGCAGTACCAAGCCAAGCTCTAAGCAGAGGGAGATGGGGAGTCAGAATAGAAAGCAAGGACCTCATAATACTATTACTTCACATTGAAAAAAAATTCCCAGCTAAACATGACTCAGTTTTTTATTTACTGGGCATTATGCTCTGTAAGCATTTGGGAAAGAGAGCAAAAGATTTGTGTCTATTCTTCCCATTTTTTGCCAAGTGACTTCTTACTGTATGAAACCATCCTTCCAAATCTAAAACCTGTGGTTTTTCGCTGGTTACTTTCCTAGGAATCAACAGCCTCACTGATCTATCCATATTTGAGCAGCTTTAAACAGCTATCACCACCATCAAAAACAACCAGCAAGCCATTTCCAGGGTTATGCTAATCATCCAGAACATATTCAGGGCGAGCCCTGAGCTGATTCCTTAGATGTCCTCTCTGAGAAAGGCTGCGTTCCAACCACATCACTGTACTCTGCACAAATGCACACCCGGAGCCCGGCTGGAGGGGCACAGATCTTTCCGATGGCCTCCACCAGGAGTAGCACAGCACTGGAGGTTATAGGCTGGACACTGGGCTTTTTCATTCAGCTAATTAACACCATACAGACCCTTCTGTACACTCTAGGCATATACACAAACAAATGCAGCAAGGTTACCAACTAAAACTGCTGAATGGCTCAACACAGCACATATTAGATGGGTACCTCTGATAAGCAGCCTATTTTAGAAGAGCAACTGCCCACGGCAAATAACCTTAACGTGTTCTGAGCCTGATGCCTTTTAGGGTGCCTCATCTTGCTTCCTGGCGTCTATAGCATTTTGGTTCCAACAGAGCCCCAAGGTGTACCTCAAGTGCTGAGTCACTACAACGATCTGTCAGCGGTTGCTGCTCGCCAATGACCAGTCCCCAAATCCAGACTGTGCTTCCCAGAATCACTTGATCAGCCCGTTTGGGGGTGACCCACTTTGCTGGTTCTGTAGCAGCTGCGGAACAGTCCTGTGGCTGTTCGCACGGCTGGTAGAAAGAGCTAGGTCAAAGGCACTTCTAAAAACAAACATGATGACTTACACCCGGGAAAACTCAAGCTGTCATGGTGCACAATTTCTTACCTTCCTGTCTCAAGGTAGGAGATGGCATTTCTGAGCCGTTACCACACACCATTTTGCTGAAGTGTTTTAAATGCATCCACTCACTTCATTCTCTCAACAACCCTCCGAGGAAATTTTACATGTGAAGAGATTGATGTAACGGCAAACCAAGCAACTTGGGAAATCAGGGTTCAGAGCTCAGATGCAAATATAAGCCTCAACCCTGGTATATCAGCCAATAAGAAATATATAGACAGATATCAATAAAGGCAGATCAATCAATAGATGATACAGACATAGAAATAAAGATATTTTTTTAATTGTGGGGGCTGACAAGTCCCAAATCTGCAGAGTAGGAAGGCAGCCTAGAAACTCAATCAGAAGCTGATGCTACAATCTTGAGGCAAAACTACTTTTTCCCTGGGAAACCTCAGTTTTTGCTCTTAAGGTGTTCACAGGATTTGGATGAGCCCCGCCCACATTACCAAGGGTCACCTTCTTTACGTAAAGTACTGGAGTCAACTGGCTGCAGATGTCAACCGCATGGACAAAACACCTTCGGTGCAACATCCAGACTAACGTTTGATTACATAAGGGGGTCCAAGGTGATACATAAAATTAATCATCACACCTGCTCATCTGGTTAACAAGCTGCATTTTTAACCTCTGTGCGATGCTGCCTAGCAAGGCTGAGATTTATTGTCATCTCTGCATTGGGAAAAAATGCAAAGCATCGGTCTCTTCACACAAGTCGGATACTTCAATGTAGTCTGTGGCGGGCAAAGTGTCTCCAAACCCCAGTCCACATGTCACCTCTTTCTTTGCTAGCCCCAGCAATAAAATAGGCTCAAAAAGAGAATCCAGATGCTGAATTAAGGAAGGATTAATTCCAAGGACTTCGTTGAGCCATGGCAATATTTTACTAATACTCCTACTTGAAGCATTGCAATTATCCATCTCCCAACCAAGAAGGATAGTTCCTCAAGGAAAAGGACACTAATGGTTCTTACCTCCCCACGGTCCAGCTTGAGGTTGCAGGTGACCGATACCTGTATGCCAAGTCGCTGAAAGGATGAATAAGAGCTTTAAAAGCAGCAGGATTTCTGGCATAAAGAAAGTGACAGACTCCCCAAATCGGATTTTTTAGCTTTAGCTCCCTCCCTGCCATCAAACTGGGTTCTTGGATTGGCCTCGGGGGGTCTCCATGAAACCCCCAAACTTATATGCACAACTTTGTAAACATCGGTGTGTGTGAGTTGTTACTTAGAGCAGGTTCAGAACTTGCTAATTTCACAGGTGCCAGGACATTCCCAGTTTGCTCTGATTGTAGTTCGGTTATTTTTTTTTAATGGTTTATGGTATCTCCTTTCAATCTCAAAAGGATTCTGGTGTGCCAAGACTGAAAACCATTGTGTAAAGCTTTATCTGTCTGTCTACCTTCACAGCCAGGGGAATTCAAGACTTCTGAAGTAAGGAGAAAAGCTTTCCTGCCTTGTTTTATGCAGCCAGCCCCTCTGCTTTGCACAGAGGCTGGTACAAATTAGGTCAAAGTTACAGCCAGGTCGCAGGGGCCTCGCTTAGCTTCCCATCCAAAGCTCCAGACCCCGGACTCTGGCTGCGCCCTTGACACCCGGGGGCCATTGATCATAAGTTGAAAGCACATCAGCAAAAGAACCAACAACCTTTCTGGGAACAACTGAAAATACATGCCCTGCTGACAAGGCATCAGTAACAGCCAATCCAGTAGCACATTCTTTTAAGGAGGTGACCTCGGGCTTTTCTTGATGGAAACTTACCTTGATAGATGAGGATGCGAAGGGAGGAAGGACCAGGGTGGACCATGGTCCTTGCTTCTCCCCTGAGACGAGGGCCCTGGCTGGGAACTTGGAAATTGTTCAGTGATCAACGCTTGACAAAGATTGACATATTGGAGAAACTGCTATAATGAGGTACGATGAGCCTATTTTCTGTACCAAAATACTGGGACTCATATTTAAAAAAACTGGGATTCTTGCGCTAAGAAGTATTCATGGAAGAAAGCTGGCACTGTCTCAGATCATCAAGAATTTAGAATTCTCAAGGATGACGTGTAGAATAATCAAGCATGTATTTATTCTGTCATTCATTTGCTCCCTCTAGGTCAAAGTCACTAAAAGGTAAACGGGGCACCTGGGTGGCTCAGTCATTTGAGAGTCCAACTTTGGCTCAGGTCATGATCTTGCAGTTCGTGAGTTTAAGCCCCACATTGGGCTCTGTGCTGACAGCTCAGAGGGTGGAGCCTGCTTCAGATTCTGGGTCTCCTTCTCTCTCTGCCCCTGCCCTGCTCATGCTCTGTCTCTCTCTCTGTCTTTCTCAAAAGATGAATAAACATTAAAATAATAATAATAATAATAAAAGAAAAAGAAAACACAAGGAAAAATAAAATTAAAATAGAGTCCCCTCCACCTCTGGATACTGCTGGTGAATGCGCTGAGGAAGGTGAAGAGAGAGAGAGATAAAATCAATAAATACCCAAAGCGAAGGGTTCCATAAGAGTTAGCTCCAAAGATCAAACTAGGCGAAGATCAATGGATATTGAAATATTCAGGGAAGAGATAGAATTGAGGGTATCTTTAAAATGAGCACAGTTTGAGGGCGCCTGGGTGGCTCAGTCGGTTATGCATCCAACTTTGGCTCAGGTCATGATCTCAGGGTTCGTGGGTTCGAGCCCCATAGTGCCCTCTGTGCTGGTGGTGCAGAGCCTGCTTGGGATTCTCTCTCTTCCCCTAGCTCTCTCTTTCCCCACATATGCTCTCTCTCTCTCTCTCAAAGTAAATAAACTTAAAATAAAAGATATTAAAAGGAGCACAGTTTGCACAAGCAAAGAAAAAGGGAAAGGCACACCAAGTAGAGAGCACTGTGGGGCCCTCACTTTGGCATGCTCCATTTATAACAGCACCCATGTTAAACAGTGGTTAAACATGCTATAGCCAGAGAAATCAGAGGGGAGATATTTCCCCATTGTCAGCACAAGCTAAACAGCCCAGTCGCCCTCTGCCCAGGTGGGGAAATTGGGTCCGTTGTCTCCCTGTGTTTCCCAAGGTTCTGAGTAGTTCATCCATCAAGGTCCTGAACTCCTCCAACAGGTCTTGGGGCATGTGATTCATGTCATTTCTGATTCACCCAGGGATGAGGTCTCTCATTTCCCATCTCTCCTATGGTATTTAGCCCCATAACAACATATTTGAAAAGCTTTCTTCTTTAGAGTCTAGAAGAGAGTGATACATCCCACCTGTGAAGTTTCAAGTGCAAAATAAATGTCTGTGTTGATTGCCGTGACCTGTCATTTCAGGCAGGAGGCTGCTTGAAGGCTTATCGTTAAGGGGTTTCGTGTTTTATTTTACCCTTCTGCATGTTAAAGACTTTATATCTTTTACAACATAAAGGCACAATGCCAGAAATATATTTTAGCAGCTTGTAGCCACACTAAGAGAATCTGGTCCATTCTACTGGTTTCTTGATCCAATCTTTCTAGAGATTCTTAGGGCAAGGCTGCTGACCCTACAAGATAACGATTTATTGGAAGATCCCAAAACCTTCTTATCTGATGGTTTTCAGTTGTCATGTACTAGAAAGCAACATTTGTGATCAAAAGTACTCTTTATAAGGAAAACAGTGAGAAGAACCAGTTTTGTGGTATAAAGCAAAGAAATTCAACTTCAAGAATTGAAAGAATAAGGCAACAAATTTTCATGGGAAAGTCGGGTGGTAATATTTGAAGAGTCCAGGAAATCAGACGAAATTCTGGAAAATCACATCAAAATAAAGCATGGGGTTTTACAAAAGAAAAGACGATACTCTGCAAATTTAGATCACTGAATCTGACATTTTTCATTGCCAAAATTCTAGAAAAGTAAACACAGGGGTGAGGGGAAACCTTGTGAACACAAGGAAAAGAAGATAAGATCATAGCAAATCAGTAAGGGTTCACTAAGAACACCCCAGAGAGTTCATTTCCTTTTCATGTAAGATTACCAGCCTAAAGAATATTTTCAACAGCAATACCTCAAGCTTTTTAAAGTCTTGATAAAATCTCTTTTAGCCTTGTGGTGTTGATAGAGAAACATAAGCTGGATGATAATATGGTTCTAGGTGAATCAAACTCAGTCAAACAGCTTTATGTGAGAATCCTTGCTTCCTGTGGGGGTGGGAGTGGGGATCGTCCTTGGATGTGCATGGGGCAAGAGGGTGCTGCCTTGCCTTAATTTCTTCCAGGCTCAGAATTATTTTCCAAGAGAAGGATTCTTGGTTCAGCTCCTATCCAGGTTGTCTCTGCTACACCATTCATAGAGGCTCTCCCCCCATGAGAAAAACTTGACAGAAAAAGGTCTCCATTACAGGAGCACCTGGCTGGCTCAGTCAATAGTGCACATGACTCTTGACCTCAGGATACTAGAGGTTGAGCTCCATGTTGGGCGTAGAGTTTATTGTAAAACAATAAACGAAGGGATGCCTGGGTGGCTCAGTCAGTTAAGCATCTAACTCTTGATCTCAGCTCAGACCTTGATCTCAGGGTTATGATACAAGCCCCACATTGGGCTCTGCATGGTGCATGAAGCCTACTTAAGATAAATAAATAAACAAACAAATAAATAAATAAATAAATAAACAAACATTAAAATAAAAAGTAAAAACTTAAAACATAAATGAAATAAAAAGAATTTTTTAAAAAGCCTCCATTACTTTAAGTCTTAGGACCTAAGCTGTTGATAACTATGACCCTGTAATGGGACAGAAGCATATTACACTTGTGACATGAAATGTCAATTAATATAAAAGTATGTTTGTTTTGACAATATACAGTAAAACCTTGATTTGTGAGCATAACAATTTCCAGAAACATGTTTGTAATCCAAAGCACTCGCATATCAAAGCAGATTTTCCCATAAGAAATAATGGAACTCAGATGATTCATTCCACAACCCAAAAATACTCATATAAAAATGATTACAGGGCACCTAGGTGGCTCAGTCAGTTAAGCAGCTGACTTCAGCTCAGGTCATGATCTCACAGTTCGTGGGTTCAAGCCCCGTGTCAGGCTCTGTGCTGACAGCTCGAAGCCTGGAGCCTGCTTCTGATTCTGTGTCTTCCTCTCTCTCTGCCCCTCCCCTGCTCATGCTCTGTCTCTGTCTCTCAAAAATAAATAGACTTTAAAATAAATAAACATTAAAAACGTTTTAAATTATTACAATACTGTAATATGACCAAAATAATAAAGGAAATACAAAATATAAAGAAAAATAAGTTAACCTGTATTTACCTTTGAAAACCTTCATGGCTGGTGTGAGGGGGACAAGAGAGAGGAGGCTCTCACTATCACTGCTATCTATTGTCTCAACAGAATCTTTTTCTGCATGGAGACCATTATACATGCTCACACGGATGTTGACTACAGTACAGTATTAACAAACTCTTATCATACGCTGTACTTAATGTCACTGGCAATAAGGTAGCAGAGGAAAGGGTCTATATCTGCAAGCTTCCTGACCTAGAATGAAGCAAAGCATTCTAAGCTAACCCTTGTATGGAAAAGCAAAGGACAGTCCATAGGTGCTTTGTGTGATAAAAAGTACGTTAGTAGGCTGTCTTGGAAGAATTTGGCTGTTGATCCTTATGTGGGTTAACCAACAGGTCATGAGTGTTGGGCGCGTGGATCCACGCAGAAGGAGCTGATCTAGAAGGCTACCCTGATCTTTGTTGATAAGGAAAATGGAGAACCAGGCTCCCAAGGATGGGCAGAAGCTGCGGTCCAAGCCTCCAGTCAAAGCTTTAGATGGGAAATCTCAGGTTTCAACACCATGTGTAGGAAAAATGTTTGATGCTCAAGGAGCCTTACCTAAAGTTACCAGAAAGGCTTTGGGAACTGTCAACAAAGCCACATAAAATTCAGTAAAGACAAATGGGCCTCTCAAACAGAAGCAGCCAAACTTCTCGGCCAAAAAGGTAGCTGAGAAGACTGTCAAAGCAAAAAGCACTCTTCCAGCCTTGGATGACACCTATCCTGAAATAGAAAAATTCTTTCCCTTCAATCTTTTAGATTTTGAGAGCTTTGACTTGCCTGAAGAGCACCAGACTGCATACCTCCCCTTGACAGGAGTGCCTCTCATGATCCTTGATGAGGAGAAGGAACTTGAAAAGTTGTTGCACCCAGGGTGCCCTTCACCTCTGAAGATGCCCTCTCAACCATGGGAGTCTAATCTGTTGCAGTTTCCAAGTGTTCTGTCCACCCTGGATGTTGAATTGCCACCTGTTTGCTATGACTTAGATATTTAAAGTTCTTAACACTTAATAGTTTGTATGTTTTGTATTAATAAAGCAATTCTTTAATAGACTCTTCCTAAAAAAAAAAAAAGTACATTAGTACCAGTTGTAGGCACTTTTCAACGTTCTGAAAAATCACTCATCTCTTTCAAACATGGCAGCCTGAGATCAAGCATCCAAGCATGGAGGACAATCACCCACAATTCTGAAGCAAGAGAGAGAAAGAGAAAGAGAGAGGGGGAGGGAGAGAAGAACCATCGGCTCAGTTGTGATCACATGACATTCAGCATCACGTACAACTCGTATTGCAAGGCATTGCTTGTTTATCAAGTTAAAATTTATTAGAAATGTTTGCTCGTCTTGTGGAACACTCGCAGAACAAGTTACTCACAATCTAAAGTTTTATTGTATTATATTTTTCAAAAATGCCAGTAGCTTTTCCCTCATCTAGATAGTTATCATTCTTTTTGTAATGTTTATTTATTTTTGATAGAGAGAGAAAGCATGAGTGGGGGAGGATAGAGAGAAAGGGAGAGAGAGAACCCCAAGCAGTGTCTGTGCTGTGCTGACAACAGAGAGCCCATTGCAGAACTTGAACCTGTGAACCGTGAGAGCATGACCTGAGCTGAAGTCCGTTGCTTAACCGACTGGGCCACCCAGGTGCCACTAGATAGCTATCATTCTTAAGGAGCCCGGCATAGATGAACTACTCAATGAACAGATGCTGAATGTACAGACAAATAATGTTGCCTCTACTATCATAGTTCTTTCCCTGAATAGATTTTTCCAAATATCTGAATTAAGAAAACTCTTGGGGCACCTGGGTGGCTCGGTTGATTAAGTGTCTGATTTGGCTTAGATCATGGTCTCACAGTTTGTGAGTTCAAGCCCCATCTGGGGCTCTGTGCCAACAATGTGGGACCTGCTTGGGATACTCTCTGTCTCTCTGTCTGCCCTTCCCCTGCTTGTGCTAGCACTCTCTCTCTCAAAATAAATAACTAAACTTAAAAATAAAAGAGAGAGAACTCTAAAAGAGTACAAGGATTTCTGAGGGGTTGAACTCCACTTACATTTATCTTTAACAGAAATTGTGCACTGAAACCCTAAAAGACGCTTTGAAATCTCTACAGGGACACAGTGTGAATTTGCTACCCCCCCTTCCCAGTTACTTTGCTGGTGATGTTAAAAGACAACATTTTTATGAACTTATGAAGTGCTATATTATCAATTCTAGGCACTAAGGAAGGGTAATCTGAATCTGAACAAAGAATAGATATGACAATAGTCCCTGCAATTGGCTAAGCAGTCAGAGGATGGTGGGTACAAATGGACTGCAGGAGATGGCCCAATGTGGGACATCAGGGATCAAGCATCACAGACCCAACATAATGTAGATGTCAAGACTGCAAAACGACCAAGGGTCATCACAGAAAGTAATTGTTACTAATTTGCATATAAGTTCTTACGTGTTTTATAAGTTAATTGAAGTCAAAATAAGCACAAATTCCCCTCAGCCTGTGTATTTTCATTATATGCATCCTCAGTCCCCCCTAGCCTCTCTTGAGGCTAAGCTATTGAGAAAAAAAATTTTAATTTAAATTAAAAAAAAAAAACAAAAAAACACCCTTCCTCTGGCCTAAGCCAGCGGCTTTCAGTTTTTACCCCACAGCATTGCTAACTGTCTGCATCTCCTCATCTTCTCCTTGACATTAAAGCATAGGACAGAGTATCAACCCTCAAACCAAAGATCTCCTTGACTTCTCATAACAGTTGTCATTTTACAGACAATGAATCTGAAGCACAGAGAGGTTCTAGGCCAAGAGTACTCTAGAGAGTAAGTAAACCAAGTCACCAGCTGGGAATACGAATGCAAACCCAAGCATCTGATTCCAAAGTCAATGTTTTTAATTGACCCCCATTCTCTATTGTCCCCTTCCTCCTCAAATCAGCAAATTGGATGCCCACCACAGCTGAATGGCAGAGGTCTAGAAGCCCGGCTCCCTTGAAGCATTCCTCCCAACCATGAAGACTCCCAAGAGACAAGAGAGACAAAGGCCAACCCCTCCACGCTCACTCTAATTCACTGCCTCCAATGCCAAATATCTATTTGAGGCCTGGAAGATTGAATCTCAGGGTCCCCCGATTGCCCTGAATCTGTAACTTCTGGTACGAGGAGCAGAGTTCTAGACATTCCAGCCTTAACTGACATAACCTTTCCTACAACTTATGCTCCCATAAGCGCAGATACTAGACAGTGAGCCCAATTTTTTTCTTAAGTGGGCTTCATGCCCAATGTGGAGGCCAATGCAGGGCTTGAACTCCCAACCCTGAGATCAAGATCCGAGCCGAGATCAAAAGCCAGATGTTTACCTGACTGAGACATACAGGTGCCCCAAGAGTCGGCCCAATTCTGATGCCAGAGATGGATGGTGACCTTAACTAAGTCCACACTTTCTTCTCCTTTACCCTGTCACAGTAACTGTATTCGTCAGTCTCTAAGCTGTGGAACTTTTGTTCGGAAAAGGATTGGAGAATACTTTTTATAAGAAAAAAAAAAGGCAAGGTGAAGAACAATGGAGTAAAAGACTCCTACTAAAGGGGAGATAAAAATCTACAATATGTATATGTATAAAATAACCAACCACACGAGTGAGCATGGTGGAGAGTCCGAGGCAAGACAGGAGAACAGACTGATGAGGGATGGACCCACAGGGAGATTCTTTTCACTGTATAAGTTTTTGTGTATTTTTTAAACCCATGTGAATGTACCATCTATTCAAAAATCAAACACATTGATTTTTAAATTAAAATCAAATATTACCATCAGAAGTGTTAACATTATTTGCCTCTGGACAGAAAAACCAAAGAGATAGGGGGAATGATAGTATGTTAGTTTCCTAGCGCTGCTGTAACAAAGAATCAGAAACTGGATAACTTAAAACAATAGACATTTATTCTCTTACAGTTCTGGAGGCTTCGAGTCCAAAACCAAGGTGTCAGCAGGGCCTTGCTTCCTCTAAAACTCTGGGTAGATCCTTTCTTGCCCCTTCCTAACTTCTAGAGGTGGCTGACAATCCTGAGCGCTCCTTGGTTTGCGGTGGCACTGCTCTAACTCTGCCTCTGTTGCCACATGACCTTTCTCCCTCTGTGACTCTGGCCAAATTTCCCTGCTGTAAGGACACCAATCCTGTTGCATTAAGGACACACCCAACTCCAGTATGACCTCAACTTAACTAATCACATCTTCAATGACCCTATTTCCAAGTAAGGTTACATGCTGAGGTTAGGATTTCCACATACCTTTGGGTGCAAGGGGACACTCTAGAACCCATAACAGATAGGATGGGGAGAAATTTTGATAGTGTTTCTTTCCACACTTATTTTTTCCTGCTAAGTACAAAGGAGAAATGCACAACATGGGAAAATATAAAAGACCACCATCACAAACCAAGCAGTGCCCTGCTGGAAAAGAGGGCTCTCCACACTGGCTGAGTTCTGAAATCACACTGTCTGTGAACTTTGCTGGCACTTATGTTTGCAGGGGGTGGGCAGTGTTAGGGTCCCCCCCCCCAAACATACTGAAGGAAAAGCAAAGACTAGAGGCTAAGGAAGTGTATGCATGTTTACACAAACTGTCCGAAGCCTTGGTCTTTTCATGAGCTTGGTGCAGTCAAAATGGAACTCAACTGGTCCAGAGTCACTTTAATATAAGTGGCCCAAAGTAGCCTTCATTTTTGGTTTGTTTCTCTCCTGTAAATACAGGAAGAGGCAAATATGTATCACCCAAGATCCTCCTTCCCCAGCATTTATTAATTACCCAATAAAGTGGAATAGTTTTATCATTAATTCAGATGACACCCATCCACCCAGAAAAGCCAAAGGAAATTACACCAGAAGCCCATGGGCCATGCAGTGGCTGATATTTCAACAGTGATATCCTGGAGGAGTTCGTTTGTCAAAATGAAAAAGGAGTTAAATTGTTTGCTGGCAACAATTCAGAGTTGCGGGGAGTTCAGGGCAACGAGATGAGAATTCTCTGCTCACCGCGAACCCAACATGGAAACCTAGCACAGTCTTCACTTACAAAGGAAGTCAACACAGGGGAGGTGGCGTTCTTTAAAAAAGACCCTCTTTTACACTGAAAACTTGGAGCCAATTTTCACATGAAAAAAGAGTTCCACTTGGTCATTGCTTTTCAGGAACACGTCTCTCAAAGCGTAGCCATCTCCAAATCACATTTCATTATGACCCTTTGTTTAACACTTTTCCCACCCAAAGATCTAAACCTCCATAATATGTATCTTATTAACCTAACACTCTGTTGTTGCTTTTGTTACGAAGGCACCCAAGGCTCATTGCCAATCACTATAGAGAACAGGGACCTAAATAAATCATAGGCCTTGCCCTTGATACACTTGCCATCTGGTGAAAAACTAAACAAGCTAACCAAACACAAAGCAGAATGTGAGCATTCCTTGTGTTTTATTAAACAGGGCCTTGTTGTACCTGAAACACACCCAGCATTACATTTATTGACTTTATTATAAAGATATAGGATGTTCAGTAAGTAGTGATGGTAATCATAGGTTCACAGCAAGGGTTTAAAAAGAATTAAAACAAGGTCAAATACAGTTACAAGCATTATGCTCTAAGAAGTCGGGAGAAGAGACCATTGCTTCTGATTAGGGTAAGATGAATTTGTAACTTGGGATTTAAATGATAAGATTTCTTTTCCCCCCTGAGTGGGAGGAATGGCATTCCAGGCTGAGCAAAGGCCAGGAGGAGTCTAGTAAGTCCCTGGCAAATTCCGGGCAAGGCAAAAGTTTGGGGCGCCAAAGACTCGGGGTGTTTGGAAGCATGTCACCAACAGAGGTGTGGAAAAGCAGTTTGGGGTTGGGTCAAAGAGGACCTTACCTGCCGGGCTAAGAGTCTTAGAAGTTAGGGAAACTGTCACAGTTTTGTTGGAGAGGAGATTGATTTAATGAGACCGACGTTCAGGAATATAACTCTAGGCCCCATAAAATGCTCAGCATCCATGCAATGTGGCAGATGAACGAGAGAGGAGAGTAATTGGGTTTGAGGATCTCAGAGGGGAAGTGTAGGTGCTGGTTCATTGCAGCTTGATTATAAAGCCACAATTCAGTTTCAAAACTCTCCGCAGTTTCACAGCACCCACTATTCTATAGAATTCCTATAAAGTATCTATTAGTATGCCCATTTTACAGATGAAGAAATGAAAGCCCATCCGTATTAACTGGTTTGCCCACAGCTAAAAACCATCACTTCCTCTGCTTCTGAATCCACTCCTCTTTCCACTAAACCACCGCCAACTCCAAATACGTCCATCTTTAGCTGACAGGGAGCCTCACCGGCTCAAACATACCTAGCGTTGTGGATAAAAAGATGGAAATGTCTGGGCTTTTAGAAAACAGTTTCCTTTAAACAAAAATGCCTTTTTGGTCATCCTTGTGTGTGAACACACACACACACACACACACACCCAAAAAAACCTTCACACCAAGATTTAAAGTGAAGCAAATGTTAGCAGTCAACTTTTAAACTTTGGAAAACGGTGTCATGAAAGGAAAACAGCCACAATAACAAGGCTACAATAAAACGGTCAATACTAATATGGTGTGAAAGAGAAGAATTGTGCGTTACATTCCCCAGGAATGTGGGTCGCCCTTCTCATGACTCCCCTTCAGCCTTGTCTGAGGCATTAACAAATGGCTTTTGTGTCCCTGTCTGTGTGACTACGGTATGTGACTGGGCAAGTGGCTACTTCACACAAGAAGGGCTTATATGTAAAGGTTTATATCTACAGTAGCCCCTTCTGACCCAGAGGGATTGAAATGCTTTTCAAGGAGCACTGTGTGGTCCCCTCCCCCTCCCCACCGGCCCTGGTTTGGGAAGCCACCAACTCCAACTGTCTTTTGTTGGCAATGAATCCTAAGCAAGGTTTTCTGCTCACACCCCCTAATGTATTCAAGGCTTACCCAAGACATCTTTGTGGGTGGTAGGACTTTTTATTTTTTAAAGTTTGGTGGAAGGGGGAGCAGGAAGTTCTGTTATTCTTTTTCAACGAAGTTATTTCAGGTAACGCAACTTCGGTGACCATTTTCATTCTTCGCTCCCCCTGAGGCGATTTTCCTTCTCCTTCACTCCAGTTGCTCAGTGATTATCACTGTTGCTTTCTTGGTTGGGAGAATCCAACACGTAGTGCCTTTTCCACTTGTCTTATGTTCTCCTGCTTAAATGACTCTGTATAGTTAAAAAGTCCTTTCAAAGCTGTCTCCAAAAATCTCAGATATTGGGCTCAGCAATTTCTTAAGTTACGCTTTGGGCAAGATCTAGAAGTGGTAATTACAGTTAGTCCAAAGGATAAAAACTGCAAAGGAAAAGAATAAAATACTAACAACCTTGCAACAAGATTTTATGACTTTCTCTGTGTATTGAAATTTGATATCTTAACCTCCGCATGAGTGGAAGGAAGCATATTTGTAAATTCAACCATTATCTGTAATTAATAATATGAAATATCATCAAACCTCTCCTTTCTACAGGTGTCAACATTTGATCCAGGAGCTTGGTTTTGCAGCAGGGAAGCTGGGTCAAAAGTTGGTTTTGCATGCTTCTCCGGAGGTAACTGATGTCTGAGGAAACTAGAGGAGTATTTAGAATTCACTGCCCTATTCTATGAGACAGGAGGAGGTGGGTCGCTCTGTATCAGGCAATGAATCAGGAAAATTTTAATCAGTACAGTAAGGATAAATTTTTGGACAAATCAGCCAAATCGATTGTGGCTTTTAAACTAACTTAGAAGACACTGCGTGCCTGGGTGGCTCAGTCGGTTAAGTGTCCAACTTCAGCTCGGGTCATGATTTCATGGTTCGTGGGTTCAAGCCCCACGCTGGGCTCAGTGCTGATAGCTCAGAGCCTGGAGCCTTCTTCGGATCCTGCCTCCCTCTCTCTGCCCCTCCCCCACTTGTGCTCTGTGTCTCTCTCTCAAAAATAAATAGACATTAAACTAACTGGAAGACAGCCATAAAAACCAACTTGGTAGTCTTTGACAGACAGCCTGAGTTACTGAAACAAATTCATCTATCCAGTCCCCATGATTACAACCTTTATTATTATTATTACTATCACAACCTCTAAGAAAAAAATAAATTTAAAGTCTATCTAACAAGAAAAATTAAATAGACAGAAAATAAGACTTTTTCAAGTAGGGTTGATTGGAGGATCACAAACCACTATACTGTCTAAGACTTTTTGCCCCCAAAGAACCAATTTTTGCCACCTTTAAGAGCAATATCACCCTAAGAGAGAACGCGTGTTTTTACCTAATTCCGTATATCATAAGGATTCACCAGTCCACCCTCACTCTATGTATAAATCCCTGTTAGAACTCACTTCACTGTTTGTAGTTATATTTTCACTCATCTGCCTCCCCACCAGCCTGGAATCTTCTCAGTGGAATTTTTTCCCAGCAAACAGCTCAAAAGTGTTGAATACAGATAAAAAATGAAATATAAAGACTGAATACTACAAACAGGAATGGACCAGCATGTCCTTAATCACTCTGCCTTTTTAGTCCTTGACCCAAGCTTCAAACATTAAAGACATCACCAGTTACTGCCCCAGCCGGGTGACTAAAGTGAAAAAGCACTAAAGATTTTCAAACAGCCACAAGGTCTTGCCCACTTTTTTGGAGGATGACAGGTGTAGGAGGCGGTGACAGAGACCTGATGTTTGTTTGATGTCTTTGTGACCATTTCTCTCCCAGACACAATAAGGTGTGGGAAGTAGTAATTATGTTGTCTCCAAAGCAGCATTGCAAATTTACTCACAAAAATGAAAACTTAACCTTTCTCACTGTGCACTTGGTCTAGCTACTAAGCGTGATGGCTGACCGCAGGGCCAATGGCCTGGGCAAAGCGGAACAGTGCACCCTGCAATTAGGAGGGAGGAGATTCCTAAGGATACTATGCTGGGTGGCCAGGGGCCCTCAGACCCCCATACCCACCAGACCCTGAGATGCCCCAGGATGTAGGAAGACTTGTCAGGAAGCCAAATCACTGCCAGTGGTGTTTCTACCACTCAACCAGCACCGTGTGTCTGACTCGTTTCCTACCAGCTCCATCGCCACACACAATTTGCTCAACCAAAGTTCAATCAATTTCACTAACTGCTGTTGCAGAGTAGGTTACAGGAGGTACTAGCTATTATGGATAAGAAACAGCATGTAATAATAACAACACCAACTACACCAGAAACAAAAGTACCAACGCACCTGCCTGGCTAAGTCAGTAGAGCAAGAGACTCTTGATCTTTCAGTTGTACGTTTCATCCCCATGTTCAGTGTAGAGATTACTTTAAAAATAAGATCTTTAGGGCACCTGGGTGGCTCAGTTGGTTAAGCCTCTGACTTCGGCTCAGGTCAGATCTCACATTCTTGGGTTCGAGCTCCGCGTCGGGCTCTGTGCTGACAGCTAGCGCAGAGCCTGGAGCCTGCTTCAGATTCTGTGTCTCCTTCTCTCTCTGCCCCTCCCCCTCTCATGCTCTGTCTCTCTCTGTATCAAAAATAAATAAAACATGAAAAAAAAGTTAAAAAAATAAGATCTTTAAAATTCATTAAATTAAATTAAAATGATAACAAAGTACCATGTATTCATGCAGCATTTTAACATTTACAGAGAGTTTTCATAAATGGATCAAATTTTATCTTCACTCTGTACACAAGATAGACTAGACTGACATTCACCGCATTTTATAGAGAAGAAAGCTGAGGGCAAATGGCTGAAAGTGCTGTGGCGATCTCTCCATTCTAGTGTCCTGGATGGATTCCAGACCACGACTGGTGGCCTAAGATAGGTTACTTAGCCTCTTTCATCTTGGTTCCCTCACTTTATTTTATTTCACTTTATTATTTTATTTTATTTACAGTTTGTTTATACTTGAGAAAGAGAGTGCATGCACATGTATGTGGGGAGGGGCAGTGAGGCGGAACAGAGGACCTGAAGCAGGCTCTGCACTGACAGTAGAGAGACTGATGGGGCTCAGATTCACAGACTGGGAGATCATAACCAGAGCTGCAGTCCGACACTTAACCAACTGAGTCACCAGACTTCCTGGTCCCCTCATTTTAAAATTAAGATACCAGAGTGCCTGGGTAGCTCAGCTGGTTGAGGATCTGACTCTTGATTTCAGCTCAGGTGATGACCGCAGGGTCGTGGGATAGATTTCTGAGTCTGGCTCTGTGCTGAGCATGGAGCCTATTTAAGATGGTCTCTCTCTCCCTCTGCCCTTCTCCCGCTTGCACTCTCTCTCTCTCTCTCTCTAAAATAAAAAAAATAGAGGTGCCTGGGTGGCTCAGAGTCAGTTAAGCATCTGACTTCAGATCAAGTCATAATCTCCCAGTTCCTGAGTTCAAGCCCTGTGTCAGGCTCTGTGCTGACAGTTCAGAACCTGGGGTCTGCTTCAGATTCTGCATCTCCCTCTCTCTCTGCCCTTCCCTCATTCATGCTCTGCTTCTCTCTGTCTCAAAAATAAATAAACATTTAAAAATAATAAATTAAATTAAATTAAATAAATAAAGATACCAACAATAGCATCTATCTTAAAGGGCTGTTGAGAGCTTAAAAGAGTTGAAGTCTGTGAGACACTGAGCACAGTGACTGGCAAAAGATACAATCTAAAAAAATGATAGTTATTAGTATTAGTATTCATATTTAGAAGACATGAAATATTAAGCAATGTATGCAAAGCTAAAATGGCTTGATTTCAGCAGCTCTCAAAGGAAACAGGAAAATATTCAAATTGTCCTAGATATTTACAAAAAATAAATCTGTTTTTCTCCTTCAGAAGAAATAAAGCCCTAAGACAAAATGACCCCATTAAAGAAATATAAAACATCTTCCTTCAAAACATATTCTTTAAAATGTGATACACACACAAGTATTAGCCTTAAAAAACAAGGAAATCTTACCATTTGGGACAATATGAGTGAACCTGGAGGACATTATGCTAAGTGACTTATGCCAGACACAGAAAGACAAATATTGCGTGAGTTCACTTACATGCAGAATCGAAAATAGTTGAATTTACAGAAGCAGAGAATACAGTGGTGGTTGCCAGGGGTCGGGGGTAGAGGGAAATGATGAGATGTTAGTTGCAGGGTACAAAGTTTCAGTTACAAAAGATGGATGAACCTAGTGTATAGCATGGTGATCACAGTCAACAATACTTTTTATACACACACACACACACACACACACACACAAAGTGAGGTGATGGGTATGTTTGTTTGAGTGTAGTGGTCATTTCATGATTTGTATGTATATCAAAATACCAAGTTGTATTCTTATTTGTCAAATCTTTTTTTTTTAATTTGAGAGAGAGAGGGGGGGGAGGGGCAGAAGGAGGAAGAGTGGGAGGGTAGAGAGAATTGTAAACAGCTCCACCATCAGCTCAGAGCCAGCAAAGGCTCTATCCCACAACCCTGGGATCATGATCCGAGCCAAAATCAAACGTAGGACACTCAACTAACTAAGCCACCCAGGCGTCTCTTTATTTGTCAATTCTTTATTGACAAAGCTGGAAGAAAACAAAAACCCATGCTTTATATAATGACTTTCATAAGCAGACCTCAAATGCCTTCTCTTCAACTCTATCATTAGTAAAGAGGGATCTGGAAAGTGAAAATTAAAGCACTTCCCAGAAGTTAGCTAGGAAGCCATTTGCCCAGCCTTGAAAAGCAAATCATCAACCAAAACATCCAAATCAAAATGTCAACTTCCTGAGGGAAGGGATTTTTGCCCCAGTACCAAGAACTATCCCTGTATAGAGTGTTATTTTTTTTTAATATTTGTTGGATATTGAAAATATTGAATGCTCAAGCACCTTGGTCCATCTACAGATGCTATCAAGTAGCTCATCCATTGAGTTATTTAACTTTCTGTTACTGGTCCATTTAATTTTCCTCACTCAACACACACCTATTAATCACCTTCTATGTGCCGATTACAGTGCTGGATGCTGAGGATAGAAATACCAGAATAAGATCTCCTGCTCTGAGAGTTTACAGTCCGATGACAGAGAGGAAGGAAGGAGTAATGATGTCTTGCAGGGTGTAGAAGACCATGAACTTGCCGCCTCCTTTCTTCTCCCAGACATTTTTATTGGGCTCCTTTTGTGCGTGAATGTTGAGTATGTTTGAGTCCATAGCAAGCATTCTGTTGCAAAAGAAAAGAAACAGAAGAGCATTTCGTGTTTCTGTTCCCTCTGATCCACCAGCTTTCACACCCCTACATTTTTGGTGGTGGTGCTGCAGCGGATTACATGGTAGCCGTTCCTGTCCGGTGAAACACCAGGGTCCAACCCAGATCGGATGCAGTGGTGCAAGGCCGGACTAGGGCTCCAACCACATTAGCCATAGGCCGCATTGTTGCTGCCGCTGCTGTTATTTTAATTATGATTGTACGTTAACTACCACCTTCCTTCCTCTGCCTTCCTTCAGCTGCAATGATGTATGTTACTTTTTGGTAACTGGATTTCATTAACATTTATGAACTCTCATAAAGTAGTAGAAAAAGCAATTTGTGTGGAAGAATTTTCCACCTCATTAAACAGTGTTCTTTTGGGGGTCAAGCTGATATTTTTTTTTGTTGGATTTTTTTATAGGTCTTTTGTCCTTCCCTGAGCCCTGGGGGATGAAAGGAGAGCCGTCCACAGTCCGAGGGGCTCAGGAGCCCTACAGAGGGCGCTAGACCGAAGGCGGGTTTCCCGCTTGCTTCTGCCTGGCGTTACCCACCGGCTTCTCAGACCCCACCAGTCCCAGGTACCCGCTCTGGGTCCCTACGCCCTCTCCCACCTGGACCACGTCGGACTCCTTTCCGGCCTGCGGAAGATGTCGCCTGGCTAAGGGCGGGGTGGGGTGGGGGATTGCAGGGGGTGGTCCCCCCCCCCCGCCTGAATGCAACTCATCCCTGGGGCCTAAAAGGGTGCTCCTGGGCTTTGTCCCCGGCTGACTGTGCAAGGCATTCCCACGCCTGGCGAGGACTGTCCCCATCTCGGCTCTCGCCCGATGACACCACTCTCGGCGAAGGCGCACTGGCGCCCCCTCACCCCCAAGCCCCCCTGCCTTTGAGGCATGCTTCCAGCCCCGGAAGAAAGGCCCCGGGGAAGTGGGAGGAGAGACTGGAGTCGAGTCTCTTCAAAGCCCTTCCCCATGTTTCAAGCTCAGTTGCATCATCTAGCCACAGTCTCCTGGCCCAAAAAGACTGTTTCTTTTCACACCCGTAATGCAAGCGGAGCCGGCCTCGGTGGGCAGCGGACGGCCAGGAGTCGGGCAGATCTCGGTCAGGCTGCGGGCGACGCCTGCACTCGCCAGCCACCTGCACCCCTCCCCCAATTCCGCATCCACCCTCGGGCCTGGGCCCCGGGACCCACCAGAGGACGTGCTGGAGTCACTGAAGAGGGCATGAAAGCGCGATGAAAGGAAAGAAGAACCTCCCCAACCGCTGATCCAAGGGAACTGGGGAATGTGGCAGCGATTGCTGATGTGCTTTGGTGAGGGACGCTCTGTGTCCCAAGCTGGGCTCAACAGCCTGCCTCTCTGGGCGCCGGGGAAGAAGTGAAAAGGGCATGGTGGCCCTAACACTTGGGGGTAAAGCGGAAACCCGAAGACATCGCGGCCTGAGGGCGCCATAAAGTAACCAAGGAGCCAGGTGACAGGTGCTGGGGGAAACTAACACGTAAGAATCGCCTTTCTCTCTTCTAAAATGTAACAATGTAAAACAGTAGTTCAACTCAACAATCTGTGTATCCACCTAGATTTAAAAAACAAAACTCAGCTCTCCAAGGAACCACTTATTTGGTGTTTGTGACATGGTTTTCTGCCAGACAGCTCCCAGACCAGATCTTATGACCTCTAAGACCTTTCAGCAGGTGATTGGGGCAGGGGCTGGCGCGCGTCTGCTGTTCAGCCTCGGAACAGATTCTCCGCATCAGCCGGTGTGGATGCGGTCTCGGGGCTTTTCCGATTTGCTGAGTCAGCCTCCGGCGCCGCGGGCTTTGCTGTTTCAAACCCAGGCGACTGTGCTTCGCTGACTGGTGTGTCGACTTGGTAGTGTAATTATTGTTTTGTTTTCTAATATGTAATTACTCTTTGTCGTCGCTATTATGAATCCGCGGAGCCTGACTTCAACAGCAAGATGGATTCAAGTTTGGGATGAGGACTCCATGCGTGGGAAATACTGAGTGCCCTCCCCCACACGCAGAGGGCCCTGAGCCCCACGCATCTCTCCGCCGCCCCCACCAGCCCAGCAAGAAAAGGGCGAGCCTGGGGTTCCCTGGCTGACTAGAGGCCTTTAACCCTGAGCCCCACCACCCTCTGAGAACAAGGATCGCTGAAGCTCTTTTTTCTCATCTGCATATTTATAAAGAAGGAAGAAGAGGGAGGGAGAAAAGGAAGATTCAGAAACCGACGAGCTAGAGAGTTGAGGACGGGGTAAAAAAAAAAAAAAGTGAGAGAGAGAGAGAGACACAGAGACAGAAAGAGATTGATTTGGGGAGTTAAGAGACAACAAAGGAGGAAAAGCACAGAGAAAGAGGGAGACAAGAGAGAAGGAGAGAAGCTTGCTTATTTTCAAATGTTCCCTTCCTAGATTTAAAATGAGATACTGGAAAGTTCCCACCGTTTCCCACTTGTTTTACCACACCCAGCATTATTAAACACTCCACCACCACCCAGCCACCCACCCCACCGAGCACACACACCAAGCGGATGCCGGGTCCCAACACTAGCTCCCCTAACCGTGCCTCAGGCTCTGAGCCAGGCCTGCCCAGTGCGGTCCTTCCCACACCCGACGGGGCGACTTTCTGGAGGCCCTGAAAGTGCCAGAACAAAGGACTGACGCCGCGAGCGCCTCCAAGACCGAAGGAGCACAGTGGGCCCCGCCCTCGGAGTCGGACAGCCGGGTTGAGTTGGGTCTAAAAGGCCCACAGCACTTGGCGGGCCGAAGTTCACGGCTGGGCTGGGCACCGCGAGACCGCCCAGCTGCGGCGCCGCCCGGGCCCTGCCCGCCGCCCTCTGCGGCCTGCGGGGCTCCAAGAGCCGAGCGGTCAGCTTTGCAGACCCTTTCGCAGGCCGGGGACGTGAGGTCCCCGGCCCAGGGAAGCGATCCATTTTCTCTAACCATTTGCCGGAGAGCTGTCAGGTTAGCGCTACCACCCAGAGAAGAATGTGTTAAAAATTCTTCGCCCGGGAGTCCTTCCCCAGACCCAAATATACCACACTGTGACACTCGCGGCGCCGACCGCGGGTCCCTAACCGCGGCCACCTTCTCCCATTGAAATATGCACATCGCTCTTCAATAATTTAGACACCTGGGAGACTGGACAAGTATAATTTTTTTTCCAAACACCCGGGCATCCGGGTTGCCATCAATCATGCTTTTGTTTTATGTGAGATGGGCTTTGTGTGTTTAGCCGCCCGGCTCCATCCTATTTGCATGCGGCTATTTAATGGGCATTTATTTTAGCTTTGAAGATCTGCTTAAAAATCTATACCCAGAAAAGGGGTGGGGGTGGGGCGCCCCACTCCCACCCCCCACCCCGGCTTGTGGTTCGGCTGAATTTGCCTCTGGGGCCCCTTCCTTTCTGGAGACGGGCCCTGCGGGTCTCGATTACAGATGAATTTTGATTCCGAGGTGGGACACGTAATGGAACGGAAAAGATGTGTTCTTTTTCCCTGTATGTCAGGGTTTCTTTCTAGCAAACAATGCTCCAGTCAGTATTTGTGTATGAGACAAGTAATTGTGCTCCAAATGCTTAAATAAATCATTGATGGGTGAAATTACACATGCTCACTTAAAGTGTAATGTGATTAAGAGATTATGAGATTGAAGCTAATATCTTGTCTCCCAGCTCCTGGCCCCAAATCTTGACACCAGAAATTTATCAACTACAACTGTCCTGAAATTTACAGATACAATAGGTTTCTACTGACAGCGAATCAAAAGCAACCTCTAAAAAATAAAAATGTGTATGCGCGTATCTATATCCTACAGGTCGTGGTTTTATTGCAAAAGGACATAAGACGGGTAGAGCGAAAGACAAGAGATGAGAGCGAGAGGGTGTTTGCTGGTTTTATCTCTCGTTTTTAAAAAGTAAATGGCCGGGGGGGGGGGCGGTTAGGGGAGGGGGGACCGTGGCGGGCGCTACGTCTGCGAGCTGATTACTCCCCATCTGAAAGCGGCTCCATTTCCCGCACGGTGGGTAAGTCCTTTATCGGGGGAAGCCCCGGCCTCGCCCGCAGCCATCCTTCGCCTCGAGGCGCGCGCTGGGCCGGGGCGCGGGAGCCGCTCGGCGACTCCGTAATGACCCGGGTTCGCCGCAGCTGCGCCCTGACCCTTTGTGATGGCGCAGATAGCGCTCGGATGAAATTATGTCCTTCTCCGGGTGTGAAATTACCATGTTTATTAATTGAGCCAGACATTAGCTTTACCTTTTCTTTTTAAGCCGTGAAAATTTGAGATTCAGGGCAAATGATTCTCTGACAGACGCTGCGCTCCGCACCCTACCCCTCCCGGCCCGCGCCTCCCCTCCCCTCCCTCCCCTCCCTCCCCTCCCGGCGCCCCCCTTCCCCCCACGTCCCGGGCAGCTCTGGAGAGCGTGCTGGGTTTCCAAGCCGGAGAGCCCGGGGAGAATAAGCCAGCGGGCCTGAGTGTGAGAGCGCGCGTGTGCGTCAGTGCGCACGCGGGATTTGTCCTCCTCGGGAAGTGTTCTCCAACAATAATAACAACCCCCGACTCGGAGTTACAGCATTTCCCCCAGAATTCTTGATCAGTAAAACCCAAATCGTTTTCAAGACAAAGAAGCATCAATCAGCGACAAAGACAGATTTAACGTATTAAATCTTTATTAAAGTGAAGTCATTCTTATTGAAATGATGTATTGGGTGTTCAGAAAGATTGGATTCTTTTCCTTTTTTTTTTTAACATTGCTTAAGATGGAGTTGGTGGCCGAGAGCAAGCGCTGTGCCTTGCCCTGATTGTTCTGGGCTGGGGTAGGGGTACTGGGGTTCTGCCCAAGGTCGGTGCGGCAGAGAACACTGCCTTGGACTAGGAGATAGGCTGATCCCTTCCCTTCTGCCTCCCCCTCTTTGATTTCCCTCAGAACAAGTACCCCCAGCCCCCTCAAACTTCCTGCGTTTGTCGCCGCATTAGGGAAACTGAGGTACAGCAGGCAGAATGGTGAAGTTCCAGAAGTTAGCGCCTCCAGAGGCCTAGAGAGGAAAGCCCTTGGGGGTTCCTTGGTTTTGGGGAACAAGCCCAAGTTCTCCTGATATAGCCTCAAGAAGGTCCTCGCTCCCCAAGTCTGAAGGGTAAGGGGATCGTGTGTTCCCGGGGGGTCTTCACTTCCTTCCTTCCTCTGGGCCAGGGCTGGAGACGGAGTTGACCTCTTTCCCCTATGAAATAGACTCTCAATTCAACTGGCGCTTCGGACCCGTGTCCTGCCTCCAGCAGGGGAAACCAGGACCAGAGGGAGTTCAGAGAGGGGCCCTCCCCCCCCAGGGACAGCTGCCCCAAATTTTCGGTCTTGCATGTTAAAAGGCTCAAATTCTTAGCTCCCTAGGAGAGGTGGAAGGGTGGGGGGGGGGGGGAGGGATCTAAAACTGTAGGCTTCTTCTCAGCATGGCAGCCACAATTTTAACAAGATGTATTTGTGTCTCCACCTCAGCCACACACACATCCACCCCACTGCAAACGAACTGTTGGAATCAATTTCCTTGGAATACTCCACTTTTTTTTTCTATCATATTTCAGCAATGGTATGAACGCTATAGCCAGTTGATTCAATTTAGTATTTGCATAAGGAGGAGAAGAAGGTGCCTTTGCTGACTCAATGAATAGGTCTCTTGTTTGTTGTATGTGTTGTCGGGTTGGACTTTTAAATACAGGTAGGGGAGGAGGGCAATGGGCGGCCACATCGAGGACGGCCCATGAGTTAGATGCAGAGAAGCCACTGCTGGGATCCTAACAGACTATTGTTCCTTGCTCCTCCACATCTCACTCTTCCATCACGTCCACCCACTGGAATCCTCTACTGTCGACTTTTTGCGAATTGGATCTTTTGTTGTTCTTTCCAGGCGGTCCTGCTTTTAAAGATACATCACTTTGGCAAACTGTTTGAAATAATTCAGTGGCAAGGAGAGATGGCAAGAAGAGAGTTTTATATACTCTGCACAGAGGAAAGGAACAAGCAGATTTTCAGGACAGTCTTCAGAAATAGAGCCAGTTTTAATAGGATTCCAACCAGTGCACTAATTAAATATTTCACAGCCTCCAAAGTTAATGTGTTAACATTGGGATTTTTTTTCCCCACCAAGTCATACAAATTGGCCTCTGTAACACCATCCCCCACCCCAGAGACCCCCTCCGTACCCACCCACACACATACACACTCCCTGCCACAAAAGTCCTACCCACCCGTTTTCTGAATGGCATTACAAAGAATTTTGTTAAAGAAAAGTCAGACTAATTGCTGCCAGAAGACCCGTCTCTTAGAGAAGTCTGGTTTTCATAAGCCAGATTCTGTAAGGGTTGTGGTTAAATCTAAGCCTAGTAGAAGGTTCTTAAGGTTTTCTCAGCAAAAGAGGGAAATACAAAGAAACACTAAGTTCAGCCAAAATGCTCAGTGGGGAGAGAGGGAGAAGGAGATGGGGGGAGGAATTCAAGAGGATTCCCTGAACTTTTGTTTCCTTCTAGATTCCTCTCCTTGGAAGAGCTTTCTTGAACTAATACCCATTGAGAGAGTTTTCTTAAGTAGCTCTAGCATTGCATGGTCACAGACCAGTGACTTGATTCTCTTGATGTGGCTGGGAGTTACTCTAGAGAGGAGAGAGCAAGAGACTTTCCAGCCCCAAGGTTCTCTAAGCCTTCCCCTCCCCCCCCAACTCCACACTTGCACTCAGGAGCAAAAGGCTCCTTCAGGAACATCCAGGTAGATTCCCACTTCTAAGCCACGTTGCTGGAGGGGCAGTGCCAGTGCTGGGACAGACATCCATGCCTGCGCTCTCTCTGGCTTCCCAGCAGAGGTTTCTCAACCTTGTCACAGAGTTAGATGGCCGTGCAGGTGGAGGTTGGAGAGAGCCAAGTCTTTTTTGACTGTTTGAAGAAGAAAACCCCCACTAAAACTGGTCTCATTGAATTTTAGATCTCCTCAGCCAAACTTTCCTCTATTCTGTTGTTCCTGAAGCTTTCATA
Organism: Suricata suricatta; assembly: GCF_006229205.1. Classification (NCBI taxonomy): domain Eukaryota; kingdom Metazoa; phylum Chordata; class Mammalia; order Carnivora; family Herpestidae; genus Suricata; species Suricata suricatta. Next base: position 17,980,658 of record NC_043706.1, on the reverse strand, counting down.
GGCACAGCCCCAGGGATGGTTAGAAGCCTCCAGGAATTTATCAGAATAGGTTTCCCCATGGCCACCTCGTTTCAAGCAACCGGGGAAGAGGGAGTCACCACCTATGTCTCATGATGCAAGAGGTGAAACCCACTCAATTTCCAGCCTCCAAATGGCATGGAGATTCTCAAGACCCTTTTGGCTTGGAGAAATATCCTCAATAGGACTCATCGCTCCCATGTTCCCTGATATTCCAGAAAACAGTTCCCTCCTGGGAGCCCATTACCCCATTATCTCCGATCCTACCATTCAACTGTTGAGAGTGTGTGTGAGAGTAGAATATGCAACAATGATGCTTATTGAGCACCATTAGAGGGTCCTCCCAGTCCGTGGCGTCCTGGTCTGTAGAATTTAACTTCTTTCTCCTCCCCAAGATTCCTTCTGAATTCCCTTCCCATCTCCCAATGCTACTGTGGGACAAGAGGGTTGGAGAAGGTCTTGACATTACTGTCTTCCTTTGTTGTATAACTACAAAAAGATCAATATAAGCAAATGAATAAGAACTGAAAAATGCCTTATTGTCTCTTTCCACCACCACCTCCCACAATGCTCACGGTTTAGGCTTTGAAGGATTTTAATCATACGTTAGTGTTTGACATAACTATACAAAGTAATTTCTTATTCTTAAGATATAAAGCTACTTAGCTAAGAGATGTATCCTATTTTGATCTTCCCAGGATGAGTAAGGGTAGCCTTCTCCCCCAGATCCTATCACTTCCCATCCCAACAGGCTGAACATTTTAGGGGACTGAAGGCAGGAATGTTTCCAATCGCCTATTACGCCTATTACAACTGTGGTCATGGAGGTCTGACGAAGTAAACACCTGGACCTTCACATCCACAGCAAATCGTGGGTAATCCACTTGGGTAATCCAGGAGGCCTCAAGGATTTCATTTGACTCCAAATATGGGTCAAGGGTAGTGGGGCCGGCATTGATGTGTCCACATGAGTGGGGAGAACACATCCCTGTCGAGCACCTCATAGTCTTCCTTCGCCCGGGCTTTTGCAGAGTAAAGGGAATGAATAGAAAGCCCCATGGTGTTTTATGGCAAAGAGCCCACTGTCTTCTAAGACCATAAAACACGTGGAAAGTCCCTTTACATGCCTTTCTCCTTGACCATCATGAAATAAACTGTTCCAAAAGGAAAATACCTAAGTCCCTGAAATCGGTCTCAGTGTAGGGTGATTTGAGATTTGAAGAAACTGTTCAATTACTCTGACGTTCTCATTTTATAAACAAGCAGCGAAGCTGTGTTCTTATTATAGAACTACAGTGTCTTCTGTTTGTGTATATTTGCATAATAATTGCTACACAAAATCAAACCTCAAGCTTCATCTTTTGCATTTGGCTCCATTTTTTCCCCCTACAACATCAAAACTACTTTGTATCTCTGCTTCTAAGGTCTTCTGCAGAGTTCATCTTTTCACTCTGTCATTCCCTCTTTCTGTGTCTCCTAATCAATGAAAGCTTTTTCTCCTGAAGGTAGAAATCAGTCAAACTATTAAATCCGGAGTGTGTAGGACTTTCCATCATAAAGCAGAGATCTTCAGATTCAACTTAAGTTGTGCCTGTCGCCAGCAACAGAAGAGATATGGGATGTGCACAAAGGAATCAGCACCGGGGATCTTTTTTGTC
>NC_043706.1:17977811-17978882 GCF_006229205.1 Suricata suricatta | reverse complement strand
CTCCTCCTCCTCCTCCTCCTCCTCCTCCTCCTCCTCCTCCTCCTCCTCCTCCTCCTCCTCCTCCTCTCCTCTTTGTAAAAATGCGCTCTGACTTTTCTGGGCGGGGGCGGGGAGACTGGCAGGGCTGGGCTGGGGAGGGGGGCTTCGCAGATAGTTGATATTCCGGGTCCAGCAGCTCTCCGCGCTCCCATTCTCTAAGCTCAGCCGGGGGGAAGTGTCGCCCCGGGCCAAACATATGCTTCTTTCCAGCGCGCTAATCCACCTTCAGCGTGGAGGCATAATTGCTCGAGTGTCCATGGATTCGCGGCGCTTTGTCCCTCGCTGGCTCCCATCAGCCCTGGCACACGCCATTTCAATCAAATCTTTTCAGAAAACTGTCTCCTTTTATCAAGTCCCAGCCCCTGCGAACGACGGGAGCATTTAACAAAACACCCTGCGTGTTCCGCCCTTCTCCCTCCGCCCTGGCGGAGCAGGGAGCTGCGGTTATTGCAACAACTTTTCATTGAGTTCGGCCTCGGAGAAGACAGAGAGAAGAGAGAGAGGGAGGGACCAAGAGACAGAGGCAGAGAAGAAAGAGAGAGAGAGAGAGAGAAAGCAAGCCACATCAACATCCTAGACCTAAACAGGTCTTTTCCTAAAGCCCTGGTGTCAGGTGTATTGGAAAGGAAAGGTCAGAGGTCACCCTCAAAGAGAAAACATGTTTCATCTCAGTTTTTTTTTTTTTTCCCTTTTTGAAATTACAGAAATCGACTGGCTCTGTGGAGTGCTTGGGCAGTGTAGTGGGAGAAAAAGACAGCAAAATGGGCAGATAATAGGGAAGGACCTTGTCTGAAGGATATTACTGGGAGGTAGTCCCTTTATCAAAAAACTCGGACAAAAAAGATCCCCGGTGCTGATTCCTTTGTGCACATCCCATATCTCTTCTGTTGCTGGCGACAGGCACAACTTAAGTTGAATCTGAAGATCTCTGCTTTATGATGGAAAGTCCTACACACTCCGGATTTAATAGTTTGACTGATTTCTACCTTCAGGAGAAAAAGCTTTCATTGATTAGGAGACACAGAAAGAGGG
>NC_043706.1:17955338-17977711 GCF_006229205.1 Suricata suricatta | reverse complement strand
GGAGGAGGAGGAGGAGGAGGAGGAGAAGGAGGAGGGAGGAGGGAAGAGGGAGGAGGGAGGAGGCAAGAGGGAGGAGGGAGGAGGCGACGGGGGAGAAGGAGAGATGGGAAGCCCAGAAGTGCAAATGGGCCTGGAATTGGCGAGAAGCGCCACCCAAGGCTTTTATTTCGGGTCATCCTAATAGGAGATCCGTGCTTGGGTGTTGAGATTCACAGGGGGAGGGGGGAGTCAGCTAAACGCTCCCCCAAAGAATTTCTTTTCCCCTGCTTAAGCAGTTCAGGTCCAGGATGTTCGCTCAAACGGGTGTTGGAAGGTCAAGCAAAATTGTTGCAATAAAACAAGATCGTGATGCCTTTTTAAAGATTCAAGGGGCTAAATGGGCAATGTTGCGGGAGGGCGGGAGGCGCTGGGCGGGCGACGCGGGTTCTCAGCCTCTGGGTGGGTCTAGGTGAAGGGAAGGCCCCGGGAGAGCGGTCAGAGAGTGAGGGATTTGGCGAGATGGAACGAGAGTGAACGCAGCTCGGGGAGGCCTGGCCTGGGAGGAAGGGTGGGGGGTGCCGGGATCGAGTCCCACGCAGCTCTAGTTGCTTAGAGACCCAGGCCAGGGATGCTAAAACTGCGCGCCGCCCTGGGAGTCGTGGAGCCACAAAGTTTCCCAGATCCTGCCTCCAACCATTAATTAAAGCACCGCTCCTGTGGAAAAGGCCCTTAAAACCCTGACCTGAGCCTCCCGGCTCTCGCTCACTGCACCGGCAAGCGCGCGATGGGAGGCGGGAGGTGCATGCAACTCCCAAACCTCTTTCTCAGGGTTTTACAGCAGCTTAATTGGGTCTCACCCGGTCGCGAGCGCCGGTGGCCACGGCGCAGGCCGCCGCACCCCAAGCCGGGGCTGCCCCCCTCCCCGCCCCCTATAGTCCCCACCCCCGCCTCCATCCAACCCGGAGCTGGGCTCGAACCGCCAGCCCTCTGACCCACCATCACCGTCCCCGCCTCCTACCTCCAAGGCCAGACCTTCAAAATCAAGTTGCGCGTGGCTTCTGATCCAAAGAGGCGCACGACAGGATTTTGGGGCGAATTTAACTAGGTCTGCGCCGAGGTCGGCGGGCGGGGTCTGGGATGGATCCGGCGGGGCGCAAGGAGGGGGTGCGGACCGTGCCGCCGCCTCCAGCGCGGGGGTCCTGGCGCCCGGATCTGAAACCAGAAGTTGGGGACCGCCTCCTTGCTGTGGACAAAGACGCAGCCCAGACTTGGGGGCTCCAAAAAAGACAGGGGGGATCCTGAGATAGGATTTGGTAGCTGACAAAGCAGACGGAAATTTGATCCTAGCATTAACTCAGCGCCTTAGGGGGGAAAAAATCTTTTAAGCTATAGTAGCCAAATTTAGTTTGACCAAACACTTCAAATAAAAACATAAATCTGTATACATAGATGTGTATATTTCCCCAGGATAGGCTAGATTCTAAAAGGTGATGAGCGAGAACAATTCAAGAGACAGCTCAGGGAGATGTATGCCCTAACCGATATAGGGTTCCTGGCGTTTTTACTTGCAGAAGTTTAGAGTTGGTGGTGGACACCCGAACATCAGGGCAGGGTCGCACTGAGGCATGAGACTCCACTTCAGTTTCAAGGTTTGGGTTTAGGATCGTTACTGGAATTTCTTGATTTCTATAGAAAAAAACACACGCAGAAAGGCTTACCATGGAATTGGGCCACTTAAAAAAAAGAAAAGAAAAGAAAAGAAAATCCTCGTCCTGCTGTTGAAGATATTCCCATCTCCAAATGGAAGTTAGTATGGAAAGTCAAGCTAATTCTAGGAAGTTTCCCCAAAGATGGTCAGACTCCTTCTTGCATTAAAAACAGAGAGACTGAGTGAAAAGCAAGGAAGGAGGGAGGAGGAAGAGGGGGAAGTGAGAAGGAGGGAGGGAGAGAGAAGGAAAGAAGGAAGGGAGGGAGGGAAGGAGGGAAGAAAGATGGGAGGGAGGAAGGGAAAGAGGAAGGGAGGAAATATCTGTTATAAATATCCTTAAGTATCTACTATGGAAAGTTCATCTCGTCTACATTTCCTTCTCCTCCAACACAGATTTCTCCAGCAATATCCTAAGTGTTGCTTTTTTGATCGAGAAATAAATCTCCCTGTGAAAGCTAAGTTGGCTTTGTGCTGTCCTTTTCAGGCACCAGTGATGAAAAAGATACACAGTTTTACACGTGAATAACTTTTAAAGTTTAGTTATAGGGCCCTCAGGTTCAGCCTAAAATCTCCTTCATTCCCTCCTTTCCTTTTTCCATCATGACCCTAAAGAGCAGAATGTTATTTTCCAAACACAGGAACCTCCCAGTGACCATGAATTACATAGGTTTCCATCCCAATATCTTTATGTCTTCCTACTCTGACGGCCACCCTGTCTTCAATGGGAAACAGTTACTTCTTGGAGGAGGACTTAACTTGTGTTGGCAATTTGGTTGAGAATGTTTCTCATCTACGTCCACGTGGGCAAAGATGAGTTTGGGCTACTGCTTTCCTAGAAAGAAATCAATGTCATGTTCAATCATACAACTGCTCTCTGTTTATAAATACTCCACCTCGGACTAATTCATCCCTGCCTTCAGAAACACAGTTGAGTAAACTCTGATCATTAATGGGGTTTTCGGTTCTAACTCCAGGGTAACTTGGCAAATAAAATTTCTAAGAGGAACCCATAACTAGGTCAAACTTTGTCAGTTTCTCTCCCATGGTGTGTTACAAGGAGGACAGTATCCAGTATCGTTCAAAGGAGTGGTAACACTTGGAAACCGAGGCGGCATACCTGAACGGCAATCGAGCTTAATAACAGAAAAGAATTGGTCATTGAAATTCACAAGGAAAAATATCCCTGAGCACCCTAAGAGGTGACGCAGAGGTGTGAGAACTGTTATGACCTGGTGTGTTCATTCTTCTGGGGTACGTGGCAGGGTGATGTGAAGAGTTGACTTGGGTTTGTCTGTGGGGTGTGGCGCATTTTCTTCTTACCACCTTGCATTTTAGATATTTCACTTTACCACATAGCACTGAGCAATGGGGAAACGTGAATGTGTTTCTTCAAGTGCCCAGCTTGGATCATCAAGCAAATTAAAGAGCAAATTTCACTACTCTGGCCCCAGGACCACTGCCATCTCTGCACCTGTAACTCAGAGTGAAAATGCTGGTTATTTATGTTATACTTTCCACCTCTTGGATCTCTAGCGAGTTGACCAGATTTTTATAGCCCTGTTACCCAAGCAATGAGGATTCTTCCCCTCACTTCACCTCCCCCCACTCCCAACCAACCCCGGAACTGAGTGGCTTAGAAGGAGATCTGTAACTGGGATGAAGCAGCTGTTGGCTTCATGCCGTCCTCTAACTTGATTATTCTTTGGACACGTTAGGCAAGCTTTAGTGATTGATAATGACGCTAATTAACCCTTTTCCTTTCCAAACAGTAAACTGCTGCCAGCAGGATGCTACAAACAATAAATATAAAACACTGCATACATCAATATCTGTTTAAAGCACAACTTCACTCGGGCACATTTAACCATACTGCTTTCAGTTAACAGTTTCACCATTTATTCAAGCACTTCTCCAAAAGCTGGAGGGAGGAGGCGGAGGAAGAGAGAGGGTTAAGAAAAGGAGCCTGCAGCTTTAAGACCAAAAAAAAAAAAAAAAAACCCCCCCACACAAAAAAAAACCGCTGTCATACCTGTCAGCTGCAGCCAAGTTGAGCTCTAATGAAAACCATCCGTAATTTTTTTTAAATTTCAGGTCAATACTTTTTAAAAACTTCATTAATCCAGCTCTGTTCTTAACCTATTTAAACTTAACACAAGGTTGATGACCACATAGGATTTTTTTTCTTTGGGGGCGGGGGGAAGCAGTTCTCCTACCTGACGTGGAATTATTATGAATTTACTTTTGGTTGAGAAAGAAGCGGGGAAACTGTTTCATAAAGGCTGGTGAAATTCAGATTTTCAGAGGATTTAAAGAAACCAGGGCAAATTTGATCTGATTGTGCAGTCTAAGGTAACCTGAGTTGTAAAGAAATGTACATTAAATTTGGAATTTTGATAAATGAATATTCCTAGCAAGTGAATAAAATGTATTCAATTAACTAAAACCCTGTGCACTTCTGAACTGAAGTGGAATCGACTGTAATTGATTTATTTGAAACCAGAGGTTAAGGACTGAATTAGCTAAGTACAACTGGGTATTTCAAGCCACTGACTTCTCAAATGTCAAATCCCTTCTATTTTAAATATTATTTCAGCTGCGGGGCATTGCAGTCTGATGGTAGTTCCATCAAGAACTCAAATTGTATTAATATTCGATTTTGGGGAGGAATGGATTGGATTGTGATTTTTAAAGGGTGTTGGAGAACAGAAGGGTAATGAAGGAGCATTGTGTTTTTATAAAAATTGGGCGTGGTAATTAGCATAGCCTAGCAAGCATCCTTATAATTCAAGTATGTATCCTAATTTGAGTTAATCTAAAGAGAATCATGGTTGTTAGTATATAAACATGTGACTTTTCAAGTAATCACCATGTGCTTTAAAAAATACACATTGGTCACAAGAGATAAAGTCAAAATCCATATAGTCTTCAGTTAGACCCATAAAAATTATTTTTAATAATAACTGCTTTTATCCTCCCACTCCTTAAAAATATATATAACTTCTTTTAAATATCTAAAAAAAAAGAAAAGGAAAGTCACAATATCCTGATCCTCAAACTGTCTGACTATGGAATAAAAATAACTAATTCTGTGCATTTGGAAACCATTGTTTATTATGACCTTGTAATGTTCTAACCCACTATTTCCTTTCTATCTTTCTCAGGATGCAAGGATTATATTGGGTTCAGGTTTTCCCACATAACAAGCATCTGTAAATCCAGATATGAATGAATGGTATTTAATAAGATTGTTTTCGTTTTAAAATGAGTATTTATGTGTCGTTGGAGAAAGAGCAGCAATGTATGGCTGTTTATGAATGCTATTGTGCCTGAGGTTAGGATCCCCCACACAATCTGAGATGCAGCCAAGAAAAACAGCCCTGATAGACAATGCTTCACTTCACCTGCTATGATGCTGTGTGCATTTCATTTCTGTCAAGAGTATGTACAGTTAGGGTTCATTCGCCTCATTATTTTGTTACATCTACGTTACAGTTAACCAGTCTCTCTAGGAAATAATAAATAACTGCTTTAAAAAACAATTGCTGCTGCGTTGCGTTCTGAGGATACACTTTCCATTTGAAATTTAAAAAAAAACGCACCATTGTTATGAATTCTCTGGCTTTGGAAAATAGAATTTAGACTCCACCAACCCTCGTTCGTCTGTCGAGATTGATTTTACACAGCCTTCCATAAGGAGATTAGAAAGCAAAAGGCTGCAAAATGGACACTGTCTATTGCTTTGCTTCCTTAGTCCTTCGGAATGTCAAACCGGATGAACAATTGTTACATCTCCTCCAGTATGTATAGCTAGACACCTTTTCTACGACCTTTCTTATAAACCTTCCAGTTAACTACCTCCATTTTCTCCTTTAAGAAAACATTAAAAATCTCCTTCACTTCCAAAGCAAAGACTTTCTGAATGAGACTTTCCAAAAGCTCCGAATTCGCCATTTTTAGGTACAGAAAGTCCTTCCTGCTGTAGGAGCTAAGCATATAGTCCTGTTATTGTAGAAGACAGATAGGATAGGTCTGCAGGGGCAGGATTCGCAGCCCTCCCCCGTCCTCTCCACCCCACCTCAGAGCACATTTTCTATTTCTGCAAGGTCCTAGGAGGATAGAAAAGGGTGGGTCAGCATTTAGGGGGCAGGCAGAAAAGACCCTGGGAATGAATGTAATTTCCCACTCACCTCTGCTACCTCAGATCCTAAGAACAGCACAGTAGTGAACTCAGCCCTAAATAAAACACTAAAATAAATGGGAGACAATGTACCCTCTCCATCCCTGCTCCACGGGCATTTCTGCAACCATTGCTCCTCTCTTCCCAGAAAACCAGAGCTAGATTTTGCTCATTTACATGTCTTAGCCACTAAGAAGGTGGAGCTCAAAAGTGAAGGTTGAAGTGGTATTTCCTTTGTGCTAATGAACTAACGATTCAAATTTCAGTTCTCCTCTGAGACAGGTTCGAGTAGTTATGGGGGTGGGGGAGAGTGTCTTCTGTCCCGTTTTCCATCTTCCTTGTCATCCTTAATGTTTGGTTCTGAAGGTTTTATATTGTGGTTTCCAAAACACAAACGAAAACCTACAGGGTCAACATAAATAAAATAAAACTTTATTTTTAATAATAAAATTAATGTTTCTAGTCAGGAAAAGATAGTATGTCATTCCTTTAGCAGTACAAACAATCTTTTATCCAAAAGAATATATTGGGTTTTATTGTGTCATTTGTCTGAATACAGACTCGGTGGAATATCTAAATGATACCCTGCTCTGAACTCCAAGTTGAAAGTAAGTTTTTATTATACTTGAGGGAAACCATGGGTTCAGCTGCTTATTGCACGGAGCAATTGCCAAGGGAGAGTTAAACTCAATTACTGTAACCATACTGAATAAAAAATACTGCCAAGAACAAAAATACGCCTGGGTAAAGACAGCCACTGAATAAAAAAAAATCGACATAAAGCGTATCAAATATTTATTTATCTGGGCAACAAAGGACTATGATACATTGACAGGCATGAAAACTACTGGCAGCACAACTCAATACAATACAACTAGAACTGCTTCCAAAATGGCCAGTGAAAATACAGAATACCAGGTGGTCCCAAATGTTTGAAGTTCTTTCAAAAAAGAGAGAGAAAAAGGGGGTGGGGGGAATCCCTTACCCTTGGTTTAAAGACAATACTCATTTATTGCTCAAATGATCCTTTCGAGGGAGGACAGTGGAATAAAATAAGCTTTTTTTTTCTCCCCACAGTACACAGAGGGTTATCAAATCACTCGAGTTTAAAAATGTTTCCAGGGTCCGATATCACTTTTTTCTTTCAGTTCAATGAAAAGCTAAATGTAGTACTAATTATATATAAAATCTTATTTTACTCTGTTTTTCTTCATTCAGCTGTCTCATTGTCATCTTTAACATGCTACAACAGGGCTATAAATTCATGAATCCCAGAGGGGAAAAAAAATCCCCCAAACCTTGAACTTCTAAGTAAGTACCATGAACCACATGAAGAACTAAGAGGGAAGATTCAAAACCCACTAAACAAGAGGTAAACGAGATCACCAGATAAATTAAAAAAAAAAAAAAAAGAGGCTTAAAACAGACTCACCATATTTACAATTCCCATTAAATTACACATAAATAAATATATACAGAGATGTGAACACTGATTCCCTTATATAACTGTGAATCGTGTTGCCAGAGAAAGTTCAAGTTGATCATTTTACCTTGAAGAGGAAAAACTTCTACAACTGAAGACATGACATATGGAACTTCGTGTATTTGTGTTCAAGTTTATTCACAATACTGATAAAAATGTCATTATCCTTTTTTTTAGTATGGCTACAATCTGAACCCAAGTATGTAAGGGAAGGTGGTGATTCAGTCCCATGAAGCTCATATCCATTTTTTTAAATTTTTTATGTTTTTTTTTTTTTAGAAAAAAATGTTTTTCTTTTTTTTGTGGTGGTTGTCATTGCTGAGTTCTTGTTGGGTTTTTGTTTTGTTTTCTAAAAAAGGTTCACAAACGTGGACAGAACTTTTCTTTGCTGGCTTCAAGGCCTGTTCTGTTCTCTTAGGCTCCACAGGAGGGCAAAGGGGGAGTTGGTGCTGACGCGCGGGGGGAAGTTGAGGCAGGCGGGGCGGAGTCAGCAGGGGCTGTGCCAAAGACCGGAGAGAGGCCCCGGACTCTGGAGGGCTGGGGGGTGGGGGTGGAGGGAGGCGCGGCGTTGGCAGCACTAGCAGCGGTGGGGGGGTTGCTGATCCCGAAGCTGGCACCTGCCTGCGGGGGTAGGTGGGGGAGACGACCGAGTGGGTGTGCTCGCTGGGCGGGGAGACGCAGGGCCTGGGGGGCAGGGCCTCACTTTCTGTGTTTCTCCTCTTTGTCACTGCTTTTGGCGCTGTTGTCCGTGTGGCTGTTGGGGTTGTTGCTGAGGTACATTTTGTCCATGGCCTTGAGGGCCTCGGTGAGATAGTTCTGCAGGGCCGTGACCGCGGCGCACACCGCCGGGCTGCCGAAGCCGTGGGAGATGAGGTTGAAGTGGGTCAAACAGCTCTGGATGCCGGGCTCCAGGATGGGGTTGGGCCGTGAGTTCCCCAGGGGAGATCGGTCCTGAGCCAGCAGGTCAGTGAACTCTTTGCAGATCTGTCTGCAGCACAAGTGAAGCAGAGAGAGAGACAGAGAGACAGAGAGACGGAGAGAGAGATTGGTGGTGGGGGAGGGGGGGGAGAGAGAGAGAGAGAGAGAGATGAGGCTCTCCTGTGGGAAAACCTTTCTCCCTGCAGGTACCTTCTGGGGAGTCCGGGGAGCCCTGACCTGACCCAAGGCCCCAGAGGCAGACTTGTGGGAAGACCCACTCACCCCTCCGTGTCCCCTGACTCATGGCTCCTTTCCTCAGTGCACGCCTTGCCTACCTTCACAAATCCTCCTTCTCTCTCTCTCACCCCTCAGTGTAACTGCTAACCACCCATTTTCTCACTCATACCAAACACCCCAGACACAGAAAAACATTTCACACATTTAGAAGAGAAACAAAGGAGAATAAGGAGGATAGGAGTCAGGAACCCAAGCATCTAGCCAGTGGCCAATAGCACGCGGCCATCAGCTGTCCTGTTCAAAATATGAGACAGACCCTCTTCCAGCTCTTCTAGAGAGACCCCAGTTGGTGGGATGAAGTCTCCACTGATCCACCTTCAAATCAGGTTGGATGCACACAGAAAAGCAAAACTTTTCTTGGGATTATTTTGACTTTTAAAAAAAGGCACAGAAAACCTATTCCCTGGGCACAATTCAGACTGCTTTATGAAATAGACCCTTCAATTTCAACAATTTCAATTTCTCATTCCACTTCTTTTCCTACCCCCCCACCCTCACCTCCCCCCCAAATCTAGGGAAACTGTGAATATGGGTGGGCTTAGGAAGCTAAGGGAAGAGAAAAAGTTGACATTCCAAAAAGGGTCTTGAAAAGTCAGAAACAGGCCAGTGAGGCCTATATTCTGGAAGCTGTCTCTGAACCTGGGAAGGACTAGCGGGAGGGGGGGGGGGGCCTGAGGCAGAGGAAGCCTGGGGGGTGCAGGGGTGGGGTGTCAGTATGAGGCAGGCAGGGAGGAGGGGGGATGGGGAGCCCTGGTAGGCTGCTTCTCCAAGGCCAGCTGATGTCCCCAGGTCAGAAACGATCCGCCTGAGGCCTCAGCCTCTGCCCTCTGGTTCCATGCCCTCCTGTGACATCGACTTTGATAATTAAGGGCTTCCAAACCAGCCTTTTAATTTCCAGAAAACATATCAAAACAGTAATTTTCTTTTCACACACCACCTGGAGAAGCCCATTCAGCCCAAACACTGATGGGAATATAACTTGGGCCATTTTGAAACCTATTTGACATCTCGCCTGTAGGCTAAAACTTATGGTATGTGTGCGTGCGTGCGTGCATGCGTGCGTGCGTGTGCGTGTGTGTGTGTGTGTGTGTGTGTGTTACTTTTGAGGAGGGAGGAGGAAGGCAGGTGAGAAATGGGATAAGGGATTAAGGTGGAAACGAGGACTCCCAGCTTGTGCATTTCTGCAGACATTGCTTAATCCTTGCCCTTAGAGAACATATTGATAGGAAACAAAAACTGATAGAGTTACCCATTTAAGGACTTGATGCTGGGCTTTCTAAAACAATAGTCACCAATCCACACTCAACTTCTATCAAATCCCTACGTTATACGCCCCCCCACACCCCCAAGTTCATTTCTATAAAAATCAAGTGTAGCAGAAGAGAGGATTTCAGATGGAAAGACACCTACAATCCCGCCTACACGTCCCCCTTCAAAGAGTGTGGCTTATAAGACTGTGTTGTTAATTTCAGTTATTTACAAAAACAGAGCTGATTAACACAAAACGAAGAGAGGAGAAAAGCAGAGAGACCAAAACGATTTCAAGGGTTGTTTCTCTGGACAATAGACACAGAGAGACCCTGGAAGAGGTGAGGTAAATGCCTTACTTTGTAGCCAGGAGCATGTTTTTTCTTGTCACTTGCTCATTGGGATCGGAATGTTGTCGGTTGAGAAATTCAGCTACTGCTTTGGCAGGAAATTCGGTTTCACACACGTACCCAAAGTCCCTGGCTAGGTGGACGGCTTCTCCTGGCAAGAGGGGAGAGAGAAGAGGCAGCGCAACAAGAGGTTGAAAAGAGCCCAGAGATCAAAATTTCCTCTCAACTCCCTTATTTTCTTAACCCAGATGATGAAGAAAACACAAACTCCTTGTTTTCTCATTTCAGGAATTTTATTTCCTTCTCTGTAGGATCTGGCAGATGAATTTATCAGGAAAAAAAAATGGCCACTTGGCCTAGAAGGCCAAGAGGAGTTTGAAAATGTAAGTCCCCTCCCCCACCCTGATGACATTTTCCCAACTTCTCGTTTAAAATGTTTCTTGTACGCCAACCTCACACCTATCAACACATTCATAAATGATATTCATAATTACTCGCCGAGCTTTTCTGCGAGGGGACAACTAAAGGTTTACATTTTAACTTGATCGCATATAATTATCTGTTCATCCAAACCGATTAACCAAGAGGATTTGAGGGTCACTCCACTGAGTCTGTCTGTGTTGTTGATTTTCAAATCTTTGGTTTTAATTTCCTGAACCAGTTGGTTTTTACTGCAGGGCTTCCTGCCATTAGCTCCAGCTCCGGAAGAACGCATGCGCCAATTAGAGCATCAAAGCCCTCTCTGCAGAGCTCGTTTCCATAAAATGGAGCGGATCGCAAACAATAACAGTTCTCCAGAAACTGCCTCCCTGCCACAGGACTCAACCCCCAAACCCGTGCACTCCTCACACCATACCCTGCAGCCACTACCACCATTTCCTTTGCATGGAATTCTTGTGGGGGTATGGCTGGTGGGTTCTCTTATGTAGTGATGTTATTTCTCATGTAATGCTACTGTAGTTGCTTTTCTGGCCCTTGAACAATTGCTTGTTATTTAACATATTATCGTCTTTAATGCCATTAGCAAATGCTTCATAGGCTGCTTCTCCAATTTACGGTTTTGAACTTTTTTTTCAGTTGTTTATAAAGCTGGAGCCCAACTTCAAGGTAATGAATCTCAAGTGTAAGATGTAAATAAGATAAATGTCTTCTTTAAATACAAATGGCAGTTTTGAAATCTACCTGATACTGTGTCTTTTTTTTCCCTATCAGCATAAAACGTCTTCAACAGAACACAGAGGAAAACACAAGACGGCTTATACGTTCATTCCAACACATCTAAACTTAAGCCAATTCCAGAATCAGAAAAACAACAGGAATCTAGAGGAGGCAGGAATGTAAGTGGATTCTGGTGACAGGGTATCTAGAACATGGAGTAAGAATTGGAGTAGCTTTTGTTTTGAAGGATTTGGAAGTGTGTGTGTGTGTGTGTGTGTGTGTGTGTGTGTGTGTGAAAAACTGCCACGAGAAATTTTTGGCAATGCTTAGATTTCTTTCTTTCTTTCCTGGCCAAACAATTCAAAATCTAAAATTGCTCACTTTTCTTCCCCTCCACTAGAGAAGCACAATCAAATAAGAGATAAGGGAGCATATGTTTGGAAAACAAAAACCTAAAAGGGCATAAAACCCTGAGCTTTCAGGACGGTCTTAAATCAGGATGCAGGTCAAAGATTCCCAAATTAATTCAGGAAGTAATGGTCACGCATTTCTCAAACGCAGATGTCAGAATAGCTTAAGTGATTTACTGCTGAGCTCTATAAAGGAGACAGGAACTTGGAATATATGCAGTTCTTAAATTTTCACATTGTTTAGGTCTGGCTTGAGCAACGGGAGATGTAATTTTGTGGCAGAGGGGAAAGAAAAAAGGACAGGAGCAAATGCAAATCATTTTTTTGGACATGCAAGGGTTCTGTTCACTTCATTATATTCTCTGGAAAAAACGAAACTGCCCAGTTGACACAAAATACAACCAAATGGCCACTAAATATTATCCATTTCCCCACAAGACCACTCCCTTCTTGTTAGCAAGCGGACTCGCTTACCCTCCACTAGTGATGTGAGCAGAGTGACATTGGCAGCTTTACGTCTCCCTGCCGGCAGATTTAATCCTATTTTGTCCAGTTTTTCTCTTAACGATCTTCCTCCATTTTTAGACTTCGCCCTGTTTCACAAATATATGCAAAAAAAGGGATTCAGAAAACACTGGGTTGCTCTACATCACATTATTTTCATTTTGAAAACTTTCTGAAATGCGCTTTTCAAAATTAAGAATCATGACGCAGCAATACTTAAGGCAGGGAGATCTAGGAAGGGCTGGTACAGAAAGATCATAGGAGACAAACGCTCAAATGTGCAGCACCCCCTGTGTGCAGCTGTGACTACAACAACTGTGGCAGGTTAGGAGGGTTTGATTTCCCACATCTCTGAAGAAGAACCACAAACACACACAACTCTCATCTCTAGGGTTTGAGGTATTTTGGAGTTCAACTGATTACTGCATATTTTCCCCATTGTTACAATCCCATAAATCCCAGAGGGGTCTTTAAATTGTCTTTGCAAGGACTGCTGTTAGATTGTTCAGAGTAACCAAAGTTATCATCACTCTCACGTTTCTTGCTCTGGCTTTAGCCCCAGTGGGAAATTCATTTCACCAACTGTTTACATGCCTTGTCGCTAGCCTAACTGGAAATGTCAAAAGCGGGTATCTGCCTTTAAAAATTTCACTGATTTCAGACACAGTGGAGGTGGTTCTAAATAGATGTCTAAATAGACTCCCATAATCAGAAAGTGGTTAAGATAAATTGTTTAAATAAAACAGCAAATTAATTAATTTCAGATTTTATTCCCTACTCAAGTGCTCTTTAATTGTGTGGATTAGATTATACTCCCCTAGGTAAACAGTCTCCAATATTGGGAATGGGGGAAGGGGAGGAAAAAGCAGAGGGCGGATTCAGATCTGTGTCAGTGAAAGATTACAAAGAGAAGCAAAATGACTGTGAAGGAGAAAGAAAAGATTATAAAAACCGATGTTAACAACCTTCCAAAAAGCGGCTTTATAAGGCTTTGTATGAGATATACCCATCAGAGAGGGCCTATGGGTCCAGAAATACATAAATGAATAAATGTCAAAATAGCGCAGTTCTTGGTCTACTTTCTTATAGGAAAGACAAAAAAAAAAGGAGAAGAAAAGATCTTGTGGGAGAGATAAACCCAACACCCACCACTCATAAAGTTGGGTGGAACCCCAGGAGGACGCAGCTCAAGGGAGGGAGAAACCTGCCCTGAGGGAAGGTGCTTCACCTTGCAGACCCTTATAAAATCTTATCTAAGAAACGAATCATTCCGACCTCACAAGGGTGCGATGTGTATCCCTAGCCACGTATGTAACACGCACTCGTGGGTAACGACTACACATAATGATGCACGTAACTGTATCTTGCATACTGCCTGGAGCGCATCACAGTCCCGGCTGCAGTTCGCGGGAACCACTAATGCGAGCGCCTTAGGCCAGGGAGGTGACCGTCTGGCCAGAAGTAACGGTGACGGTGACGGAGGGGGAGGGGGCAGGAAGGGCGGAGGACTCGAGAGACAGCCACAGCCTTCCATTTAAAACCCTATTGACGGGACGGTGGGTTTCCGTCGGAGGCCCTACACGGAAGTAAACCAAAGTACGGCGCCTGAGAGGAAGTTTTCCAGGGCTTGCAAGGTGTTCGCGAAGAGTAAAAAGGTGGCTGCACGGCGCCCCGCCGCTGCAGCAGCTGGGACTGAACGCGTGGTGCAAAGAGCTGCGCGTGCGCGCGGGGAGTAGAGTTGGGGGCGGAGGGTCCGGGGAGCGCGCGGCGGCGGTGGACCCGGGCGCGCGCCAGAACGCCGAGCGCGCGGGAAGCCTGCGAAGAGCGCAAGCGCGCGCCGCCCGGTCCAGCCCCCAGCTCCCACCCACCGGGTTTTGCGCCCTTCTCCCCGCCCTTTTCTTTTCCCGCGAAGGGAGGGCGGTGGCGCGAGGCCCATTTGCGTCGTCGCCTCCGCGCAGGCGCAATGTTTCCCCCGGCCGCGAGGCGGGGCGGGCTGGGCGGAGCCGGGCCTCACCTCCGCAGCACTCCGCCCAGCAGCGAAGCGTTGAGACACTCGGGCGGTGAGAGGCGCCGCTGTACTTCCGCCACCGTGACCTTGTACTTCGAGGTGGAGCTGAGGAGCGAGAGGCGACCCGGAACTGAACAGAAGACTTCGTTGGGGTTCACGACGCCACCGAAGAGGTTGTCCTTGTTTATGGGGATGGCGGAGACGGCGTTGCTGTTGGATTTGGACAGGGACACGGGGCCTGCGGAGACAGACGGGGAAGCTGAGTTTCGGTGTCGAGGGTCCCTTTCAAGTCCTTCCGGACCCCGGCCCTCGCCCGGGCTTGCGCCGCAACCCCCACTTTCCTTCCAGCCCTGAAAACCCCACCTTCTGTCCTATTCCCTGGTGTATGCCAGTCCTGGAGATCGAGACTCTGCCCCTCGGCGCGCACCTCGGAACCGGGCGGAACCGGGTGGTTGGTGGCCGTCCGGCAGGCGCCCCCACCTCGCACCACCAGCGAGGCCCGAGCTTCCGCCTGGACCCTTTCCTGTTAGCCATAAGGGCGCTGTCTAGAGATGGTAGTGACATTGTGATCCCCTAGGCTCTCATCCGAGGACAGTGGCCCCAGTTGGAAGTGCTGGAGTACAGGTTTAGGGTGCAGGGGAGGGGATTACGTTTGCACACCGAGAGCTAGCTGTGTGTACTTTGGAGTTTTTTGTGGGATTGGGGGGGGGGTGTTGCGAAGAAATCGCTTCAGAGACCTATAATTAAAATCAGCAGAGAGTTTAGATGGCCTAAGCGGCCTGTAAGTGAGCATTTCAGTTAAGGCACCAAGCTAGGAGGTGGTGGATTCGCTGTCACACACCACACGTGCCCCACCCATCCTTTTGAGGAATAAGCCCTTTCCTACGCTTAGTTTTGAAAAAGACCCGGGTTTTGGAAATCCATCCCAGAGCCACATTTTGAACTGAGAGGGAAAAAAAAAAAAAACGATAAATCGGCCTACCACAGAATATTAGCAATATGCCCTGTTGTTGAGCAAATCGTTACTATCCTTGTCTGCTTAAGTGTATCCATTGGGAAGAGGAGAGGATCTATTCTGGCTGGTTCAAATCAAGTTCTTCATTGTCGGCCCCACCATAGTTAGAAAAACAAAATCCAAGCCCAGCAGAAAGTGTACTACCATGTTACATTCCTCAACACCAATATAATTCGGATGCATTCACAACCATTTAAGTACAGTATGCATTTGTATTTTGAAATTCCACAAGGAGACATATATAATAATATGCATACATTGTATTCACAGTGCTCCTCCCTCTTTAATGGGGATATTCTAGACGTATGAGGTAGGGGGCTCTAGGTTTTGGATAGATCACTTGTGACATTAATAGCTCTGGGGAGGCTAATAGAGACAATAGGAGTTAAACGAACTCTTGAGAGATTACTAATAAAAGAGCCAATTATCATGTCGACTTGGAAAGAGCATCTCTTAAGATTTATCCCTTGCACATCTAATTTGACGTGACAAAGACTTCACAGATGCAAAAATGAAACTTTAAACTAACAATATAGCGATTGGGGTTAGAAATGAGAACAGTTTTATATAGCATCATCCTCTGGTGGTGCCTAGAATCCTGAAATGTAACATTGCTACCATAACAACAACAAAAAGAGCTGCTGTGAAGAGCATTTAATCCAGCAAACTTTATTTCTGCTCACTAAACACAGTGCAGATTACCAACCCATCCAAGTCACTTGACACTTTTTAAAAACAATTTCTGCTCTGAACAATTATGCTAATAATCCCGACATCTTCAGGATGCTAATTTTAACCAAAAGCCAAAATTTTGTTAACCTAATTCACAAAGTTTAAAAACCCTTAAACAGCTAATGAGAAATTAAATTGAAGAACATGGAAGTTTTTTCTTTTTCTGCTAAGGAGTGTTACAAAAGACACAACTGCCCTTATATTAATGTTGAATTGTTTGCACTGATTTAGCATTATACCACTTCTTAACACTCATGGCCACTCACACAGTGGATTAATTAAACTATTAAACCATTTCAAAATTGAAATGCCGCTTCCAAATCAGTTCAACTACTACACATTTCATGTGTTTGTCCAGATACCATTAAACTAAATTAAATGGTCAAATCATGAACAAAGCTAGCCTGTTGACATTACTAACACACTGAGAGCCAATCATTTAAGCATTGCTGTTCTATGCCCATCTCTTTGCTAATTCTGAGCCTTTAGGAAATCCTATTTGAAAAAAAATAAATACAGCTCTCCAAGTTCTTTTAAATAGCACCATGCCTGTAAGGACATGCCTGGAATGTAGAAGGAAATGGCTTACCTTTCTTAATTACAGTTTGATCTGGGATGTTAATACCCGGGTCTTCTACATGCTGCAACAAAAGGATACACATGGATGTAAGTGTATAATCAAAACAAAAGGAAATGAATATTCCGTGCAACATGGGGGGAGGGGAAGGGGTAGGATCAAAATTTCCCCCTCCCATAGAGTGACATTTATATATAAACATCTCAGCTTGGCTTATTGGAATTTGAGGCTTTGCAACTCAAGAGGTTTCACTGCACACACACCCACGGCCCATTTCTCCTCCCCCAGCAAATAATCCATGTTTGAAGGAGGTGGGGGTGGGGAATAAAACTTTCTTTGGAAATGAAACCAAGTTTTGGGGCACCTAATCTTTCTCACAAAGTCAGTTCAACCTTAAAAAATACACCTAGCTTTAGCTTGGCGCCTCGGCGGCTTCGGACTTCAGCAAAAGTCAGAGAAACACAATAGAAATGACAGAGGCCGGAGTCACGGGAGTGTTTTAAACATTTTAGGTAGTGTGATAAAAAGCAAATGCACATACACACCTTCACTTATGGAAAGCTAAAAATAATTTTTTAAGAAGACTACTGCCTAAACGATATCAGAAAGGACTATGAAAATGATTTAAAAAATGCACAAAAAACCAAAAAGCAAAACCTTTGAGGGTTTTTTCCCCAGTTGTCCAGCAGTAGATTTGTTGGTGTGTTTTTTCTTCTCTCTCTCTCTCTCTCTCTCTCTCTCTCTTTTTTTTTTTTTACAGATGGATGGGTATACGTGTGTGCTGGAGTCAAAACGTGATTAGAAAGTAAAATGAAATCATGTTTTCTAATGCAGAAACTGACAGGCAATATGATGTCTGGCTGTGTTTACAAATTAGCACCAGGGCTGCTGAGATAGAAGATTTCGCAATCGTTACCAAACACAGGCATTACCATTTAAAAAACTATTACTTCCTTCTCTAGTCTTTGTCCAACAATAATACTGATTCGAACATTTTCCATTCTGTCTTGGATTTATGCTCCTGTTAATTGTGCCTGATCGCAATGATTCCGGGTGGATGGTACTAAGTTGCTTTATTACAGGTTTTATTATACTCAATGCTCTCATTTGTAACTTGCCTAAAGTGCTTCTGGATTTAAGTATAATTAAATTGAGAAATGTTCAGAAATGACTACTGCTGCAGTTCTTGTGTTTTAACTATATGGGGAAATATGATCCCTTTATGCATGCACCCTAAACCCATAAAATAAATGTAGTGTGGCATAATACTTTTATTTGTGTTATTTCTAGACCTTGTCCATGCAGGGAAGACTGTTAAGTTTAAAACCCCACTGAGATATTAATGATTAAATAATTTTCACCATCAATTTGATTTTCTTAAATATTTAGCAGTCATTCTTATTAAAGGTTAACTGTTGCAGCAATGGGAAAATTGAAAACAACCCTTTTCCTGACCCAAATTCCTTTGAAAGAATTTTTTTCTTAATAGGTGGGGGAGGGTGGGGGAAGAGCAGCAACTGGGTTTCCTTGCTTTTATGTGATCTTTTGGTTAATTTCTCCTACTGACTAATTTCACCACAAAGAGTGACTATACAGGTGTTAAGAATTCACACCAGCCACTCTGGAATTTCTGCAAAGTAGAGCAATTCTAATTCACAGTAATTCCAAAAGGTTACAACCCATTTTGCAATTCAAATATTTCCAAAGAGCAGGCTAGGAAAAGGATTCAGAGGCTCTTTGGGAAGGGGAACTAAACTGATCACAACTTCCAGGTTTGTTTTTTAATTGCTCTTTTCTCAACTATTGCTCCTCTCATTTTACATCCCAAGAAATGTACTGTTTTTAGTATCAGTCTCCAAAAACATTTATGAGCACAGACAACACACACAATGCTTACTAAACCCCACAATGGATCAAGTGCCTACTTGCTTGCTTTCCATGCAAGGCTGCTCAACATAACCAACAAATTTCAGTGATTAACTGGGCCAAATGAGAGCTGTAATAAATTTCCTATTTTCCTATGTAACTTAAATAATGTTTTAAATTCACCAAGCAAGCAGGTAAGTTCATCTGACCATTTTCTTTGCAATCTAATGCAGTAATCATTAAACTGTCAACGGACATATTGCTGCAATATTTGATGCACTAATTTGAAATAGCATTTTAGTAAAAATCACATCCAGATACATTTCCTCTCCAAAGAAAAGTAGCATTAACAGAGCCTTTACAGCTTTAATAAAATTATTGGCTCATTCTAATTCCATTTCAGGAAGGTTGTGAGGAAACCATAAATACATAGAATTGAAACAGAGATGCTGGTTTAAATTTAATTTCAGAAAGTATTTTCAAATTATCAATAGCTTGGTTTACATGGTAAATAGTAAAAGTGCTAATACCATGCTTATTCAGGAATCATTTTAAATTGCATTTATTGATAACTGAATTAGAACTCAAATAATGTATTGCCCAATAGTCTCAAAACATTTAATTTAATATGGGGTATAGCAGGTTCTGAGAGGCGTTGGGAACCCAGCTAATGATTTATGAGGTCAGCACTTAGCACCCCTAGGAGGAGAGGGAGGCTGCATTTTAATGTCCCCTGCTCCGATTTGCTACTTTCTATTCTTTAATCAGAGTAGGGTACACACATAACTTTTAGTTATCACCAGGGCTTATAAAAGCCGGTAAAAACAATTTTCTTAGTATGTCGTTTGCACTTTGTTTTAAACTGCTAGGGCATTTAATGAGCTCTTTCGGGTGGATTTGACGTCTTTTTCAGGACAGACAGAAATCCCCACGCCAGACGCAGCGATGGAATTAGATCCTCTCCCAATCGAAACAGTTTACTGTCGTGGAGAGGGGCAGATATTGTTAATGGTGACATCCGTCTGATTTATTTGTGTTGGTGGAAATGGCAATGCAGGCATTGTTTGCAGGAGCTGCAGGAAGCATTGTTCTAGGGCTCTATAACTCCCAATACTTTTTTATTTTTTAATTCGGTCGTTTACGTGGGTTCTCAAAGTGTCCGCCCAAAACATAAAAATAAAATGAAATTTTGGAGAAGTAAACGCCATCGGGGGAAACTCGGGCCCACCCGCCGTACGTCCCGATGATCTCCTCTGGGGGTGCTTGAGCAGCGGCTGCCTCCCCCTCTCGCGCCGCCCGCGCGGCCTCTTACCGGGACGTCCTCGATGGCGTGAGGTAAGGAGTGGATCGGGAGGTCTCCGAGTCCTGAGCCAAGCCCGTGTGGGCCGTGCAGGAGGTCTTCGTGCCGCCGGTAGTCCCTGCGAGGGTCCAGGCCCGAAAGCTGGTGGGGCAGCCCCCGGTGCGTGTGCAGGAGGCCAGACTCCTGGCTCTGCCTCTGGCCGGGCCAGCCCGGGTGCTGCGGCTGTGGTTGTGCGTGCAGGGGGTTCAGGCTGTAGGGGTCGTTGACGTGGGAGTAAGGATCTTGAGACTGGGGGTAGATAGGCTGGTAGGGCGGGGGGAAGTAGGGGGGCTGGAAGTCGGCGTTGGGGGTGTGGGACAGCGGCGGGGCGCTCGTGTAGGGAGATTGACCTACAGTGCCCAGCTGGGGCAACCGTGCCGTCCCGTTGCTGGTGCCGTCGTGACGGTCCTAAAGAGGGAGAGAGGGGAAGGGGAAAGAACGAGAAATCAGGCGTCGAGTTACAGCCGTCCACTCTAAATCCACTCCGCAAGCCTGCGTGGGGAACCGCTCATTCCCACCGGCAGGCCGCCGAAAGAAATGAGCTCCAACTTGTTCATTTCGGAAAATACCCCAGAAGTGAGGCGGGCTCTTTCAAAAACGCAGGGAATTAGATCGTGCAAAAATGTGGGAGCATAAGAGGCCCTGCTCAGGCGTTTCTTTCAAGGTGGGGGCAAAAGATAGAAAAAGGCCTCCCAGAATACACTCCGTTTAGCTGCAGCGGGAAACCTCCCTTAAGCAAAATTAAAATTCCTGCTAAATATTAAACAGCAGAAGCGGCCTTTCCTTTTTCTCCCGGATTTGAACCTGACTGCCACTGCGTTATTGTTTACCCTGTTCATGTATTTGGAGGGAAAAAAATCATACACGTTCAAAGACTATTACCATTTCATGACTATTTAAACAGAAACATTTCATAGAGGGGCTGTAACGAAAGCACACGTTTAAATTACCAGCTTAAAGAAGGTTTTAACTGCAGGATGGGGGTCTGTCTTTTCCGCTTCCTCAGTTAGGAGCCTTTTCTCGACAGGGTCGATTTATGATACGGATGGGGAGAGGGGGACTTCCAGTCAAGGTTTAAAATAGAAAGATTCAGCCTTATTGGGTTTAAAAGAGAGAGGTGCACCCCAGGGCGGAGGCTCCCGCCCCTTGCACCCCAGCCCCAAAGGGCAGAAGGAAACGCCTGACTTTAGGTTCCCGAATTGCAATTCGCTTGCAAAACAGGCGAACGGAGTTGATTCCAGGGAGTGAGAACCCTCGGAGGTTCAGCCCCCGGCTCCGAGGCTAGGGGGCACACCGGGCCGCCTTTTTCCTGCAGATGGATGAAGCACCAAATGTTGAGAACATCTCGGGAACAAGTGAATACGCGAGGAAGTAAAGGTGAACGTGGCGAGGAACACGCCTGGGAAAGTAGCGGCGAGGTAGGTCTGCTCGCAGGGAGAGGTGGAGCAGGGGCGGGGGGGTAATGCATTCGATTTAAGAATGGAAAAAAAAAAAAAGCAAGAGAGAAGAGGAAAGAGAGAAATGCAAATGGAAGGGGGGGGGGATGCCCTGAAGGAAACCTGGGCGCTAAACCCGAGGTTGTGGGCAGCTCCGCCGCACCAGGTTTCCAGAACAGAATTCCTAAGGAAAAAGGGATGGGGGTGGGGAGGGACTCACCATAGCTGAAAAACTGTGAACTAACATCTGCGAAGAGTCTGGGGTAACGAGTCAGGGTGGAAAAAAACCAAGCAAGCCTGGAGAGCCCGGCTGCCCCGCCGCCCGAGCGCGCCCCAACACAAAAGGCGCCGAGAGCCCCGCGCCACCCAGGACTCCAGTCACGGCGCAGACGCTCCCGCGAGCGCTGGAGCCCCGCTCCGGTCCATCCGAACTTGAACCACCAATGGGAGCCGCGCCTTCAGCTGGTCGAACCCACGGTCTCTATCCTGCCGTGATCGGTTAGGATTCAAAGTTCCTTAAAAAATGAAAAGAAAAAAAAAAAACCCCAAAAAAGGAAAAAAAAAGTGTGTCTGTGTCTGTGTGTATGTGCGTGTTCCTTAATCCGTGTCTCCCCTCTTTTCTTAGCGGCGGCTTCGCTTGAGCTTCTAATAACCGCGCTGGGCAGCGTTCCTGGAGCCTCCTAATAGCAGATATTCATGACTATTAATATTACACGAATACTTAATAAGGGAAGAATGCCTGGAAATCGAGCGTGAAGCGGAGAGGCAACTCGCGCCGGAGCCGGCTCTCAATGCAGTCCATTGACGGGAGCCTCAGTGTAGCAAATCGGAGGTGGGGAGAGGGAGCGCAAGAGACAAAAAGCGGGCGAGAGAGGGAGCGGGCGAGCGCGCGGGGGGCCGCGGCGCGGCGTCTGGCGAATCACAGGGAAGGGGCAACATTTTAAAAGGTTGCAGGGCATGCAAAAGTGAAAGAGAAAGAGGGAGAGAGGGAAACCGAGGGAGAGAGCGCAGAGAGGGAGAATGTGTCTGCGTGCGTGTGTGAGAAAGAAAGTGTGGGTGAGAGAGGGGAGCCCGGAGTGGGGAGAGGGGAGGGAGAGCCCGGGAGGAGGAAGGGAGGAAAAGAGGGAGGGAGGGATAGAGGGAGGGGGAGGGGGCCGAGCCGGAGCGC
>NC_043706.1:17632512-17647304 GCF_006229205.1 Suricata suricatta | reverse complement strand
CAAAGAATTAACTAACCATCCCAGTGACAGTACCCCGCCCCCCAGTTTGTGACATTATGTTTACCTTCTGCTGACTTACAGCTTCTGTAACTCTGAGCTACGTGTCCACCCTTACGCTAGCGCCTTCACTGTTGTAATTACTATCACTTTACAGATTGTTTTAATATTTGATAGGGCAAGCTGTCTGCCCCACCACCATCCTCCAGTTACTTACTCTTATTCAAACCTGTCTTGACTATTCTTTCCTATTTGTTCTTCCAGTTTGCCTTTAGAGAACATTTCTCAACATTATTTCTTAAATAATGTCTGGCCATTTGTAGGAAAGTGGATGTTTTGGTAATTAAACATTTTTTTTTTAATTTTAGAGAGAGAGAGAAAGTGCAAGCTGGGGAGAGGGGCAGAGGGAGTGAGAAGGAGAGAGAAAGACTCTTAAGCAGGTTCCATGTTCAGTGTGGAGCCCAAAGCGGGGCTGGGATTATGACCTGAGCCAAAGTCAAGAGGTGGACGCTCAATCAACTAAGCCATCCAGGTGCCCCGTTTTGGCAATTTTAATGCTGAATTTATATTTAAATAGCAGTAGGTATACAATAAAGCCCATTATGACTTTTTAAATCTAAGCCCTTTACAAATACAGCCATGGCATTTTAAAGACTGAGACTCGAGAGGACACCTGTAAGCTGGGAGCTGCAGTGTGAACAGTATTCCCGTCCCGTGGAGGGATGGCACTGTTGCGTGCGGTGAACAAGAACCCACCTCTAAACCACAGGAGAGCACAGAAAATCTACTGTTTCATAACTGAAGAGACGCCTTTCTACCTGCAGTGACGAGTTTTCTTCCCAATTCCCTGTCACATGCCTGAATTCTTATCATTAGGGCAGTTGATTCCTTTCAGCCTCAACCTCATTTGAACCACAAGACACAGAAAATCATTGGCGTGGGTGTCTTCCCAGTTCTCTCAGGGATCTCGTTGGCCTAGAAATTAATTCATGACATATTGGATGCCGTAGGGTTTGGGGCCTGCTTCTACTGGTAAAACCCTGGTTGAGAATAGACTTGTCTTTGTAAATGAAAATATTCCTGATATTGTAAACTCTCAAAAAAAAAAAGGAAAGGAAACCCTGTTCCAGGGGATTCATCTTGCCTGGCTTGCTGTTGGCCGCTTCTTTGGATCCCAGTTCAACATTTCCATCATTAGCTGAATAGCCTCATGACTGGCATTGGGAATAAGAGTCTTTAAGTTTATAGGAACACACTGGGGAAAGCGGAAGTTCATTGAGGATGCAAGCTGGTGCCCTTCTGGCCAGTCACTCTGTTTAGGGAATAGATAGGTGGGTGGGGACGGGAGAGAAAATAAAAAAGAAAGAGAGAAAAATGGTTTTTAGTAATCAATTTAAAACCATAGAAATAATATAAAAAATCAACACCTCTAGGCGTTGACTACTATAAATAAATGAGAGAATGAAAGACCAAACCACATATACAATTCAGTGCTACATAGAGTACAGAAGGAATATAGAATTGTTAGGAAAAAATGAGAAAGCCCTTTTATAAATTTCAGAATATTCAACTCTTGTCTGATTTCTAGACCTTGATGATGATATCCAGGTGACTTTGAATAAATAAAGACAACTGATTTACAGCGCGGCTGACCATTACAAAGATCCTCAATTACATGTTATACATCGCATCCAGGGTTAAAAACTGCACATAGATGGGAAATGATAAATTTCAGTAAAGCTCTAATAACTGATCAATTGTCTGATGTTAATTACAAGACACGTACGAATACAATTAGGATGTAATGATAATGATACATACTTCTGAAGTATGTATGAGAAAGTAAGGTCTAGCTGAATGCAATAGTTAATTGAAAAGTACTCTGCTCAAGACATCAAATATCCATGGCAGAGGTAAATAAAAAGAAACAGGAAAGTTACGTGAAAAATGGTCCAGGACACCTGGAACTAATGAGTGGGTGCCAACGGACACTCACAGAGCAAGTAGGAGAGTTGAAGCAAGGATGGCTGTGCATCTGTGGCCATCAACCCAAAATTAAATACACAGCATGCGAAATATAGAGTATCCCTTTAAGTTCTTCAAGGCAAGAATCTTTTTTCCTTCAGTCTGGTGGGGACTCTGGCTTCTCATCCCACCGAATTAAAAAAAAAAAAAGATTTCTAAGAAAAAATAACCATTAAAACATAAGCCTATTTGAAAACGAAAGATATCAGATAGCCAAGTAAACGTTATAAATAATCAAAAGTTATAACAACTTAAGGACAAGAGTACTCACTTTTTTGGGAGTCCCTAAAACTTGGCAAATCTTAAAGATTTCGTCGACCTCACTTGTCCCTGGGAAAAGTGGTCTTAATGTATATAGTTCAGCCATTATACTCCCTACAGCCCACACATCAATGGGAGAGCTATAAACTGAAGATCGTAATAAAACTTCAGGAGCACGATACCTATGAAAATAGAAAACAAAAGAAAATAGGTCATTTTGACTGTGGTTTCAAAGATTGAGTCCCAGGGGTGCCTGGGTGGCTCAGTCAGTTGAGCGTCCGACTTTGGTTCAGGTCATGATCTTGTGGTTCATGGGTTCGAGCCCTGTGTTGGTCTCTGTGCTGACAGCTCAGAGCATGGAGCCTGTCTTTGGATTCTGCGTCTCCCTCTCCCTCTGGCCCTCCCCTGCTCACATTCTCTCTCTCTTTCAAAAAGAAAAGAAAAGAAAACATCAAAGATAGAATGGCAGGGGCGCCTGGGTGGCTTAGTGGGTTGAGTGTCCAACTTCGGCCCAGGTCATGATCTCACAGTTCATGGGTTCGAGCCTTGCATCAGGCTCTGTGCTGACAGCTAGCTCAGAGCCTGGAGCCTACTTCGGATTCTGTGTGTCCCTCTCTCTCTGCCCCTCCCCTGCTCATGATCTGTCTCTCAATAATAAATAAATGTTAAAAAAAAAAAGGGGTGGCAGTAAGCTTCTATTCTGCTTGGTCACACATTTCAGTCAAGGAATCAGTATGTAGTGTCTTCTACGTATCTGGCATTTGTACAATGTGTTGGGGTTACGTTGGGCGTAAGATCTTTTCTCTGACCACAAACAGTGGGTGGAACTGGAGACAAATTTAAATGACGTGTCCAAGTGGCCTAAGATACGAACTCAAATACATGAATATGGAAATAAGTGCTTTAAGACATGGTTGGGGGGGCGGGCAGGGAGGCTCCGAACAGAAGCAGATATATTCTGAATAAGAACAGTTGTATAATTTTACCAAGCATTGTATCCATGATATATTTATATGATGGATAGAAAACAAAAGATTAACAAAGATTATCCCTAAGTAGTGTGTTTCCCCGCCTTCTCTTTACTTATGATTGAAAGTGCTGATTCCTTCCATTGATTCTGTTTCCTCAACTGACAATATCATTCACAGAGCAAAATACCCTATTTATGAGAGCAAAGGTACCTGGTAGGAAATCTCACTTTGAACTTCTTTTTTCCCTATGTAGATTTTTCAGCCCGAATGTTTCACAGTGTTGTCTTTTTGCTTCTATTCCAGTACCTTTCTTTGATAGGTTTATTGAGATGTAATTCGTATAATATCATAATATACAACTCATCCACTGAAAAGTGTATGACTCAGTGGCTTTAGGTATATTCATGGAGTGTGTGGTCCATCATCACAATCAATTTTGACCATTTTCATTGCCCCCAAAAGAAACTCCACACTTCTCCAGAAACCCTGTATTCTCAGTGCTACAGCTAGCTACTTTGTCTATAGATTTGCCTATGGTGTGGAACCATACACTATTCGGTCCTTGGTGACTGGCTTCTTTTCACGCAGCACATTGTCAAGGCTCATCCATGTGACTTGTCTCTTCCTGCTGACTTATATCCCGTTACATGGCCCTAGCATACTTTATTTATCCATTCGTCAGGGGACGGGCACTTGGGTGTTTCCAATTTTTGTCTAAGTAGTGCTGTTATGAACATTGATGCCTAAGTTTCTGTGTGGATGTGTGTTTTCATTTCTCTAGGGTGTATACCAGAGAAATGTGTGTGGAATTGCCGGGTCACATAGTAACTGGATGTTTAACCACTGAGGAACTACTGGCTACTAAGCACCATTTTATGCTCACCCCAGTAATGTGTGAGGGGTCCGCTTTCTCCACGTCCTCGCCAATACTTGTTATTATCCTTTGACGTTTTTATGAGATAAAATTGTTTTGAAGATTTTGCCAAGTTTGGATGTTGAAAACAAGTCTTCCCAATTTTATTCTATTTCAGTATAGAGTCTAAATTTACCCAGTTGAAAATAGATACTCAACCTAAAACAGAACTGTGCTTCCTCGTATCCATTAGTGCTGACTCCATTCTTCCAGTTGCTCAAGGAAAAAGAAAAAAACAACCTTAAAGTCTTTGATTCCTTTATCTGACACCCCACATCTGATTCACCAGGAAGTCATGGTTGCGCTACGTTAAAAATACCACGTCCGTGGCCACCAGATCCAAGTCTCTGTCATTTCCTGCCAGGATTATTGTAACAGCGTCCTACCTGCTCTCCCTGCTTCTTCCCTTGCTCCTCCAAAATCTTCTTTTAATACAGCAGTGAGAGTGATACCTTTAAAACATGTGAGATCAGATCACACCTCTTCTCAACACCCTCCAGGGGCTCCCCAGTCCACGTAGATTAACAAGCCACCGCAGTCCTTACCTAGAAGGACCCATGAGATCTGGCCACTCCATAGACTCTCCAGCTTCATTTCCAGCCACAGCGTCCCTCTTTATTCTGCGCTTTGCAGAATTCACACATGGTGTTCCTGTCTCTAGGCCTTTACGCTCAGCATTTTCTCTGCCCGAAAGCTCCTTCTTGCCCTGGCGTCTCCTTCTTAGCAAAACCCTCTCTTTACAATAGCAACATGCCTTTCCTTCCCCTAAACACCCAACTCCCTATCGCTCTCCATATTTTATTTTTCTCTGTAATAATGTATCACCACCTGATCTATGAATATGCTTGTTTTAACTGGAATGTAACACACACGCAGAAAAGTGCACGTACTGTTAAGAGGGCTGCTCGATGAATTTTCACAAATAGAACACATCCACTGACACAACACCAAGTTCAAGAAACTGAGTGTTCTCAGCATCCCAGGAGGTCTTTCTCCCACACTCACCATCACTATTCACATAACTGCTGACAGCATAGATTAGTTTTCACTTTATATAAATGGAATCCTACCATATGTACTTTTTTCCTGTTTGGCGTCTTGCTCTCAGCATTATTTCTGTGAGACTCAGTCATATTGTGTGTGTAGCTGTAGACTTTTCATTCTCATTGCTGTAAAGCATTCTACTGGGTGAATATGTTCTGCTGCTCATGATGGACGTCTGGGTAGTTCGCAGTGTGGGACCATTACATGGCTTTTGATGAGCATGTGTATGTCTTTCTGTTGGTAACGCATGATGTTTTTTGGTTTTGGAGTTTTTTTTAAGTTTATTTATTTTTGAGAGAGAGAAAGAGTGTGAGAGGAGGAGGGGCAGAGAGAGCTGGAGACCCAGAGTCCAAAGCAGGCTCTAGGTTCTGAGCTGTCAGCACAGAGCCCGACGTGGGGCTCAAACTCCGGAACTGTGAGATCATGCCATAAGCCGAAGTTGGATGCTTAACTAACTGAGCCATCCAGGCGCCCCGCCCCCATTGATGTTTTTAACTTTATTTGTGTATTGGATGTCATGGACGCAGCAGGAGACAGATTTTTTTTTCTGTTCAGTTCACTTCTGTGTTCCCTGTGCCTGAAATAAAATCTAGCACATGGTACATGTTCACAGATGTTTGTCGAATGAATCAATCAGTCAATGAAATCCTTTTTCCTTCAGAATAGTCATGACCCAATCCTTCCTTCTCCACAGAATGCAAAAGTCAGTTTTATATTTTGTTTTAAATGCTCAATATGGAACCTTCAGGAAGCGATG
The DNA here is from genome assembly GCF_006229205.1 of Suricata suricatta. NCBI lineage: Eukaryota > Metazoa > Chordata > Mammalia > Carnivora > Herpestidae > Suricata > Suricata suricatta. The sequence continues at coordinate 17,641,336 of NC_043706.1, read as the reverse complement.
TAACAATCTTTTGTAATAAGACTTCAACCCAGACATAAACTACTTACCATCTGGTGGATACATAATCAGTATATGGTGGCTGAGATCTTAATTCTCTTGCAAGTCCAAAATCCGCGATTTTTACAAGTTCTGGACCCATGCAAAGCAAGTTTTCTGGTTTCATATCCCTATGAAAAAATCCTAGGTAGCAGAGAGGAAGAACAATAATTGATCATCATGTTTAAACATATTTGAAACCTAACAAAATATAACTGAACTTTTCTTTTGTAATTAGGAATGTTTCATTGGGATGAAACATGAAAGGAGACTAATGATGGTGATTTCCAAATGCCTGTGTTCAGAACTGTAGCAGTAGGTCTGGCACAGACTCTTCCAATTTAATATTGGAACATCTAGTGATTCTAAACAAACATTTGCTAAAAATTTTCATAATAATTATGTTAACTTTTTGGACTAATTATTTCGGTTTGATAGGTATATAAAAGACTATAAATAAAGACTACATAAATGAGAAATTCATAACAATAAGAACAAGCACTTTCCTTAATTTCACTCAAAGAACAGAAATTGCAACAATAGAATAGAAACACGAAGACTAGAAACAACTAAATGTAAATACTAAGGAAAACTATAAAACACCATAGCATGAGCGCTCATAGTTTACAAAGTTTAAACTACGTAAACGTTAATAAGTGGTCATGTGATCAAAGCATTCCAATCTTTTTCCAAAAGAAACGCATTTTACTTTGTTTTCATTTCCAAGGTAAAATCAGGGCAGGAGATTATAGGATGGGTTTATTATAACTGAGACTAAAGGCTGATGATCAAAGTGTTAACGAATTCTGCTCTAGAGGAAGACAGTTATAGATTACAGAAATGCTATTTTATATAAAGTTATAGAAATTCTAAGTTTTTAAAATAAAAATGTCAGTGTGTGTAGGCACATACTACAAATTTGTAGTTATTCAATAGAACATTATTTAAAAGTTCATGTACAATTCCTGCGTGTGACCTCATGACCTTGACAGTAATCTAAAGAGGCAGGAAATGAAATTTAAACCTACCATGTTTATGGATGAATGCCAGTCCTTGTAATATTTGATACATAATATTTCTTATGACTGACTCAGGGAACAGCTTGTTTCTGTGAAGACAGGAACAAATAAACAGTCACGTAATTGTTAGCCAACCAACCACACCAAACGAGAGGAGGTGTTCTTCTCCCTGGGAGCCCGTTAGCCTCATGATGTTGGTTAAAGGAATCATTTGTAGCTTTATAGTTATTAAAGGTTGTAAATTTAAAAGGTGACAATTAGAATTTTTGTTTATTTTGATGTTTGGGACGTCAGAACTCAAATCTAATAATGAACGTATGACACAAATATTCAATAGCTAAATTTTAAACTGTCCCAAGAGGAGCAAAGTAAATTGGAAAACTCCTAATAATCAAGTTATCCAGGGGTGCAAACCTGCATCATATAGGCCTTAAGAGTTTTAAGGGCATAACTGCTTCAGGTCTATATTGTCTACTGGTACTGGCCAGTGGAAAAATATATTAAGAGTCACAAATGAGAAACACTTATGTATTTAATTTTTTCTAGTCACCACATTAAAACAAATGAAATAGGTAAAATTAATATTTAATTTATTTAATATATACCAGATATTATTTCAACATGTAATCAATATAAAAATTATTAATGAATTCCCTTTTGTGTACCAAGTTTTCCAGGTTGGTGTGTATTTTTATTTTACCTTTAAAGCACATCTCAGTCCAGACCGGCCACATTTCAGTTCAAGAGCCACATGTGACTAGTAGCTACAGTATTGGACGGTGTAGCTTTGTCTGGTATTTACATTAAGACCCTAATAAAGACTAAGTTAAGACTGAAACATATTAATTATTAATATGAATTAACTCTTCTTTGACCCTGTTTTGGAAGTAATTATTTTAAGCTTTTAAAGCTCATCATAATTTCAACATTTTCTAACATCTTTATCACAGCACAATTGGATTAGAGTGGTTTTTTTTAAATGTTTATTTATTTTTGAGAGAGAGAGACAGAGAGTGAGTGGGGGATGGGCCGAGAGAGAGGGAAACACAGAGTCCGAAGCAGGCTCCAGGTTCTGAGCCGTCATCACAGAGCCTGATGTTGGGCTCAACCTCACAAACCATGAGATCGTGACCTGGGCTGAAGTCTGACGCTTAACGTTTGACTGAGCCTCCCAGCACCCCTGGATTAGACTGTTTATCCAAAATGCTCTCAACATATGGAAAATGGCCTATTTTTTAATATTACATTGTTAACTACATTACCATGCTTATGCAATGTTCTAAAGTATCTCGGCAAATGGGCACAATAGACAGAAAGATAAACACTGGTCTTATAAAGCTTGAAAATACTATTGATCATACATTATTGAAATATTTTTTAAGTTGTTTACTTATTTGTTTGTTTCAGTGGTCTATACACCCAAAATGGGGCTTGAACCCACGATCCCGAGATCAAGAGTCACATGTTCCTCCAACGGAGCCAGTACCATATTATTGAAATATTTCTTAAAAGTCACTTTCATAAATTATAGAATAAATTTTATTAAAAAACATTTTTTATGTCTTTATTTTATTTTGAGAGACAGACAGAGAGCGAGTGGGGGAGGGGCAGACAGAGAGAGAGACACAGAATCTGAAGCAAGCTCCAGGCTCTGAGCTGTTGGCACAGAGCCCAACATGGGGCTCAAACCCACGGATTGTGAGATCATGACCTGAGCTGAAGTTGGACACTTAACTGACTAAGCCAACCCAGCACCCCTAGCAATAAATTATAAAAGAAATTTTAAAAGAAACAAAATATTTTTATCCTTGCCAACAATTTAAATTCATCTAACAAATGCTATCAATTAAAGGTACAGTTACAGCATTGGAGCAAAGGTTTATATATATTGGCCTTCAGTTAAAATAGAAAAAAAGGACTACTTGAATAAAAAAGGCTTTTAAATTAACCTTGATCCTCAAAATAATGTTTCAGGAAGTTAAGCTACCAAAAACAAAGTGTAAAAAAGCCACTTAACCTCAAATAGCTCTTTACCATGTACACTTGTTAATTGTTAAATTTATCCCTTTGACATTGAATAATATTCAAACAATATTATTTTTATTTCCACTTAATTTAGAAATCCAGAATTGAATCATGAAATTCCAAATTTGATTCTTTTTATTGTTTATTTGCAATTGTATTATCCACTTATCACAGATTTATATATATATATTTAAAATCAGATGAAAGTGTAACAAATTTTAAATATATTTATATTAATATATTTTTCTTCAACAACTGTATTTCAATATATCAGGCATATGTTTATCATTTTAGACATTTTAAAGAGCATGATTAGTAGAAGCCAAAAATTCAGGACTATTCATCATCACCTGATTAGGAAACTATTTTGATTTTTCAGTATTCTAGTCCAATACTAATCCATTTATATGTATAGCTTTTATAGTAGGTTTCAGTGTCACATAATCACAGTTTTGATTTGTTTTTTATCTACTCATAGGCAGTTTCATATTTTTTATAATTATCACTTTTAATGGCTACAAAATAATCCCATCAACATACAGTGTAATTATCAAACCTATTCACCCATTGATAGTTATTTCTTTTAAATAGTTTAAAGCAAGGGGTGAAGCATGGCATGGTCATTTAACAGAATAGACTAACAATAGTAACTGTGAAGACTTTGTATCAGCAAAACAAAATGGTTGGAAGTGAATCAGTCAAATAAAAAGTTATCACCACTAAAATTGAAACTAAATTAAAAAAATGCATGCCTGTTTCCACAGGCTACAAAGAACCATAAAAAAATAAACACTGATTTGAGGGGTTGAAATTTCCTTACCTCTAATTTAACTGCTATTAATGTTATAGTGACATCAGCCTGTGGAACATAACAGTCATTCAATAAGTATTTTTTGAAAGAAGAAAAAATATGATTAGAGAAAAATTCACTCACCATCCTTAAGGATTACTTTGATTGGGTATGTATGTGTGTATGAAAGAAATAGAGAGAGCAATCAGCATTCCACTGGGAAATGTATAAAATATTTTAGGATCTTTTGTTGAACAACTCTGGCTTTAAAAGCAGGTAAAATGGGGGCGCCTGAGTAGCTCACTTGGTTGAGCATCTGACTCTTGATTTCGGCTCAGATCATGATCTCATGGTTGGTGAGATGGAGCCCCATGTGGGCTCTGCACTGTCATCACAGCAAATAAATAAACTTATATTTTTAAAAAGTCAAGATATATATATCATATAAACACACAATCTATCTATACTTTTTGAAACAAAACCTATCTATAGTTTAATATTCAGTAATAAAGCTGGTCATGGACAAAATTGAGAAAATTTTCATTGCTTCATTACTCTCTCGAGCACTTTGTGAAAGGTTAATGAAAGAAGGGAGGAAGGAAGCAGTTTTCATGAAGGGATCTAATAAGTTCATTCATTAGAATATGTAAATGAATGATAAAACTTTCTGTGTTACCAATTCCAAAGAAATTCCCATTTTAATTTCTAAACCTATGAAGAGGGAGAGCTTCAGTCACGTGCCATGAGCTTGGGGGGGTTAATATTTTGGTGGTAGCTACTGGTCACATGTGGGGGATTAATGTCCATTTTACTTGCTTTTTAAAGAATGTTTACTTATTTTACAGAGAGAGAGAGAGAATGTGCATGAGTCGGGGAGAGGCAGAGAATGAGGGAGAGAGAGAGAATCCCAGGCAGGCTCCACACTGTTGCCACAGAGCCTGACACAGGGCTCGATCTCATAAACCATGAGACCATGACCTGAGCCAAAATCAAGAGTCAGATGCTCTACTGACTAAGCTGCCCAGGTGTCCCTCTCTTGACTTTTAAGACATTACACCAGAAAAACGGTGACCCTGTCATAGCTAGCTCTTCTTCAAGTTATAAAGATAACAGCTAATAAATTAAGATTCACTCTGGGAGTGACAAACCCTGGACACTGTCAAGTGTGACATTTTGAAGGATCGGATCCAAGGAACTCAGACAGGAGGTTACAAAGAAAAAAAATACAGATTTTGTAAAATAAAGACCTACCTGTCTTTCATTAATTGATAGAGGTTTTCTTTCATATATTCAAATATAAAATAGAGATGGTCATTTTCTCTGATAACTTCTTTAAGTTTGATCACGTTGGCGTGGTTGAGCTTCTTCAGAGACTGCAGCACAGCAAATACACAATAAAATTCTTAAAGCCAAGTTACAGAAGTTGGCAAAATCTCATCAGTGCTACCTATGATGGTTACCTTAAGGATCTTCTGAATTCTTTAATGAGTTTTCAGTGTCTATAATATTTTAAATGACTAAGAACATTTTAGAACACCAACTTAAAGTAAGCAGAAATTCTTTGAAATAATGAATGGAAGAGCAAAAATAAACAAAGTCAGTATTAGCTGCCCAACATTTCAATGTCACTTTTGTCTCTCAGTCTCGTCAATAGGCTTAATTTTTTTTTCTGACTTAACTGTGTGAGATTCCATACAAATGTCTCCAAAGATTTATCCAAGTCATATAGCATAACATAGAAAGAAATGGTATGTAGTTGTTAAACGTTGTCTTTCCTTGGATAGCATGAATTAAAATGCTCTTTTAAAAGTGAGAGTGTATACTTTCAAATAGAGGGTAGAGTTATTTTCTGTTCTCTGCTGACATTTGGATGAGGAATGAGAAATCACTTAGGAAGATAAAGAAAATAACATCAGAAATACAATTATCAATGGACCACTTCCTACAAAGAACAGAAAGGTCCCTTTAGCAGCCATCTTTAGAAATGAGACAGGGTGAGGCAGAGTTCAGGCCTCCTTGGGCTCTTTCCATCTGTAGGATTTTTTTTTTACCTTAACTTCTCTCAGGTTCATACATTCATCCCAAGAATAGAACTTTCTCTTCATCCTGAAATAAAATAAGACAAGTTTACTGTATAGGGACAGGATTTCTAACACAACACTGTTGGCTTTCTTACTCTAGTCTCCACATTGGGCAAGCTATGACTGCTCTCTTCCTCCTCCTTCAAAGAGAGTCACCTCCCTTCTGAACATCTCAAGGCTGTTTGGTACAGGTTCACAATTATGTCATATCTGAAATTCTGCTTTAAACCCATTGGAGAAAGTATTACCAATAATCTTCCTTTCTGGGGAAATTCTCACATGTCTCTAATCAGTTAATTGTGCTTTTCTAAAAGGGCCCCTTCCAAATCTCCTCTTTCTAGAACTTAACAGATAAATATGAAACACTGAGGTGGAGAGGGGAAGGAAATCACAAATTTTAGTAGCAAATAGAGTAAAGTAATTTGATCTGACAACTTCTGTATCATTACCCCAGCTTTAAATAAGAAGCCCATAAAGTTAAGTGATTCAAGTCAACAAAAATTCAAAAGTAACCAAACCTTAGAAATAGCTTTCTTTTTAAAAAGATTTTGTTCTTAATTTTTATTATTGAAGTAGAGCTGACATACAATGTTGTCTTGGTTTCAGGTATATAAGGTAGTGACTCAACACTTATGTACATTATGAAATGCTCACAATGATAAGTGTGGTCCCCATACAACATAACTACAGTATTATTGATTACATAACCTTTGCTGTACTTAAAAAAATTCCACATGCGTGAAATCATATGGTGTCTTTCTCTGACTTATTTCACTTACTATAATACTCTCTAGCTCTTTCCATGTCGTTGCAAATGACAAGATTTCATTCTTTTTTATGGCTGATTAATATTACTCAGTATACCTCATCTTCTTTATTCATTCATCTATCAAGGGACACTTGGGTTGCTTTCATATCTTGATTATTGTAAAATCTTGATTATTGTATCACTTACAATATGTTTTCAAATTAGTGTTTTTCATTTTGGGGGGTAAATATTCTGTAGTGGAATTCCTAAATCATATGATATTTCTATTTTTAATTTTTTGAGGAAACTCCATACTGCTTTCCACAGTGGTTGCACCAATTTAAATTCCCACCAACAGTGCACAAGGGTTCCATTTTCTCCACATCCTCACCAACACTTGTTATTTCTTGTCTTTTTCTTTATAACCATTCTGACAAATGTGAGGTGATAGATCACTGTGGTTTTGATTTGCATTTCCCTGATGATTAGTGATGCTGAGTATCTTTTTATATGTCCATTGGCCATCTGTATGTCTTCTTTGGAAAAATGTCTATTCAGGTACCCTGTCTTTTTTTTTTTTTTTGATTATCTGGATTTTTTGGTGTTGAGTTGTATAAGTTATTTATATATTTTGGATATTAATTCCTCATCAGATATATTATTTACAAGTATCTTCTCCCATTTGGTAGGTTGCCTCGAAATAGCTTTCTTGAATTTTGTTGTTTATTTTTCCTCTTCCATCCCAGTGTTATCATTAGGGATAACTATACCAAAAGTAATAAAGTAATAAAGGTAGCAAAATAATTCCACTACAGGTAGAAGTTGTATTTTTAGATGAATAGATATTTAGTCACCTTGCAAAATGGGAGACAAGAAAAAAGAGGATTCATGTTCTAAAAAAAATGTTTCTTGACATATAGAAATTGCAAGGCTGGATTATGAAAATAAAGACCCTATATGCCTTACTGCTTTCATCTAGTAGTATAATCTGTTGATATGTTCTGGAAGATTCTCAGGAAGCTTGAAGTTATTTTTATTGATTAAACTAATTCCTGTAGGAATTATTCGGAGCCCCTACAAGAGCGTCAAACACAAGAGTAAGGACATGAGTAAATGAATGCAGCACAAAGAATTGGCAGCACGCCATGGTAGTTAGGAATGTGGCCTGTAGCGTATCTGAGTGGCTCAGTTGGTTGAGCATCAGACTCTTGATTTTGGCTCAGGTCATGATCCCAGGGTTGTGGGATTGAGCCCATGCAGGCTCTGCGCTGAGTGTACACCCTGCTTAAGATTCCCTCTCCCTCTCTCTATAACCCTCTCTCTCACTCGTGCATGCTTTCTCTCTCTCTCTCTCTCTCTCTCTCTCTCTCTCTCTCTCTCTCTCTCTTTCTCAAATAAATACAATGAAAAAAAATTTTTTAAAGAACGTGGGCTGTGGAATTGCCCTGCTGGATTCAGATGCTGGCCAGCGGCTTACTGATTGTGTGACCTTCTACAGATTACCCATTGCCGACTCTGTGCCTCAAATTCTGTAGCTACAAAGTAGAAACTACTGCATATGAAAAGTTTATTGTAGACTGCTTAGTTCAGCGCTCAGTAAATACTGGATGTTCTTGTTTTTGCCAGACTCTGTGATCAGCTACAATAAGATATGAATGGCATCACTGCTGTTATTTCTAAAATATCTTTAGTGAATCAGAATTTCATTTATACTCATTAAGGTGCTATGCTCAACTAATCATCTATTCCCAACCAATCATCTTTTTTTTTAAGTTTATTTATTTATTTTGAGAGAGAGAGATCATGTGCAAGAAGGGATGGCACAGAGAAAGGGAGAGAGAATCCTAAGCAGGCTCTGTACTGTCCGCACAGACACCGATGTGGGGCTTGAACTCACAAACCATGAGATCATGACCTTACCGAAAACCAAGAGTTGGATGCTTAACTGACTGAGCCACACAAGTGCCCCAGCCCAACTCATCATCCTAAGAAAAGAATAGTACTATTGCTAGGTCACTACTACTCGTACTCTGCTTTTCCTCCACAGCACTTCCTATCACCTCTAACACACTGTAGAATACTTACTTATTATGTTGAGTTCCCCCTCTCCTCAAATGTAAGCTCC
>NC_043706.1:17618511-17632412 GCF_006229205.1 Suricata suricatta | reverse complement strand
TGGCAATGCAAACTGGTGCAGCCGCTCTGGAAAACAGTGTGGAGGTTTCTCAAAAAACTATCCATAGAACTCCCTTATGACCCAGCAATAGCCCTGCTAGAGATTTACCCAAGAGATACAGAAATGCTGATGCATAGGAGCACATGTACCCCAATGTTCATAGCAGCAATGTCAACAATAGCCAAAACATGGAAAAAGCCTAAATGTCCATCACCTGATGAATGGATCAAGAAGATGTGGTATATATATACAATGGAGTACTGCATGGCAATGAGAAAGAATGAAATATGGCCATTTGTAGGAAAGTGGATGGACCTTGAGGGTGTCATGCTAAGCAAAATAAGTCAGGCAGAAAAGGACAGATACCATATGTTTGAAGTCATAGGTCTAACAGGAAAACAGGAGAAACCTAATGGAGAACCAGGGGGAGGGGAAGAGGGAAAAGAGAGTTGGGAAGAGAGAGGGATGCAAAACTTGAGAGACTATTGAATGCTGAAAATGAACTGAGGGTTGAAGGGAAAGGGGGAGGGGGGAAAAGGGGTGGTACTTGTGGGGAAGAGCACGGGATGTTATATGGAAACCAATTTGACAATAAACTGTTTTAAAAAATAAATAAAATAAAACTTCAGACTGTGACCACAACCTCCAACTCTTTTACCAACATTACCATTGGATGTGCTATAATGTTTCCACTTGTCCAACCCTTGGCTTTGTTCGCATCTTCATCCACCCTGGATCCCATGATCAGCCTTTCCACCACTGTCCCCTCAAGAGCACGTACATATTCTGATGTCCCCCTCTCCCAACATTCCACCACTCCTGCCCTACCATCCTCCAGCCTCTGCTCTGTGTACAGACTGGTGAAGGTGTGAAGAAAAGTCACGTAAATGGCTTTAGGAGCACCACTTTAGTAGTCACCCCAAGTAATCGCAGGTGGGTTCTTCCTGATACTTGGCAAGCCTTCTAGGACTTTTTTTTAGCAACTCAGTGACATATCCTCCATGACTATTCAAAGTTTAATGCCTTCCCTATCCCACTTTTTTACTACTCCTTGCCCTCCTGCAATCTGGTGTATCTCCTATTCCCCTAAAACAACTCTCACCACACCCACTAATTATGTCCTGTTCTCCAAATCCGGAGAACACCATACTAGATGATATTTTTTGGATACCAGAAAGCCTTTTCTAGCTCTCTCCCTTCTGCCTCCTAGTATAGAAGCTGGAAGAGAAAATTCTCCCTTTTTAGCCCCCATGTGTATAATGGAGGCCACTGCGATCCATTTCGAGTCAATAAGATATAAAGGGAAATCACTTGGGGGCTTCTGGGAAACAAATTTACTTAGAATTTGAGAGAGGAGTTTGCTGCTCCTTTGTTGCCCTCCTAAACCATAGATGTAATGCCAGGATATCAAGTAATCATAATGTGGCCATTAAGTGACATGCTGGAGGACAAACAAATGCTAACAGCTCAATATGAAGAAATAGAAAAGGCCTAGATTCAGTTCACAGTGGATTCCTTGAAAGAGCACTGGGAACCATCAAAATCCAGATTTCCTAATATGGAAGAAAACAATCTACTTATTTAAGCCATTGGTTCTGTTATTTGTTATTAATTTATGTACTTGTTACTTACAGCAAGAAACATTCCTAACTAACCTAGATGATTTTCAGCCATTAGTTATTAGCTGTCTTTTAATTGAGCACTTCTTTTTATATTTCCCTCAGGTCCAGGTATTTTCTTCCCTGTCTCTGTTTTCTCCCTACTTCTCTGGCAGCTCCTTTCCAGTCTTCTCTGGGAGAAGCTCTTTGAGGGCCCGTCCTTCATCTGCTGGGATTCCTCTCCATGAAGACCTCTTTTCTTTTCCTTCTAGATGGCTTGAAATACCATCTGAAGACTAAAAATTACCAATTGCCAGCCCAGACCTGTGTTTTCTTTTAATGTTTATTTATTTTTGAGAGTGAGAGAGACAGAGCATGAGCAGAGGAGGGGCAGAGAGGGAGGGAGACACAGACTCTGAAGCAGGCTCCAGGCTCCGGAGCTGTCAGCACAGAGCCCAACGTGGGATTCGAACTCACAAACCATGAGATCATGACCTGAGCTGAAGTCAGATGCTCAACTGACTGAGCCACCCAGGCGTTCTTAGCCCAGACCTGTTTTGAATGCAAATATTCAGTTATCTATCGGCATCTTAAAGTCATTATGCCCACAAGTGAACCCAGCTTTACCCCCAAGCCTGTGACTTCCCTGCCATGGCAGATGGCGACCAGGCATTTAAGCAAGAATCCCAGGAGTTAGCCTGGACTCTTTCACATGTTTTCCTCCTTTCTCCCATGCCCTGTCACCAGTCTCTACAGAGCCTCGGTCCCACATGTCTTTTGAATGCTTCCACTTCTGTCCATACCTAATGCTATCTTCCTAGATCAGGTCACCACCACCTCTAACCAAGATGACTACATCCGTCTCCTGACTGGTCGGTCACCTCATGTCCAGTCTTGACCTCTTTGATCAAGTATCCACTGTTTTGCTAAAGGGACCATTCTAAAGCAATATATAGATTCTTCTGGCTAAAATCCTTCATCACCTTCTAGTCGAGCTGTATGTTAACCTGGCTTTATGACCTCACCCGTTAGCCTCATGCCCCTCCTCTGCTGTACTCAGAACCTACCCTCTGGCCACCTACGCTTCTGCTTTCAGCTGTGCAGCCCAGACAAGCCTTCACATTCTCTGGCCTCCAGGCCATCGTACATATTATCCTTGCTGCTTGGAGCCTTCTTCTCCCTCCTTTTTTTCTTGATATATTTTTTCCTCTTGAGAGGAAATCTCTCAAGAGGAAATCTTGAGATCTCATTTTCTACAGGAAGCTTGCAGCCTCACTTCTCTGTGCTCCCCTAGGGCCTGTTACTCCCCCATCATAGGACTTACCATATCTGATGTTGTAATTGGTCTAATTTGTTGGTCTTCCTCACTACATTGTAACTCATCGATCTCATTCCCATTTCGGCCTGAGCACCAGTGTAGCGGGAGCTTAACAATTATGTGTTCAATGGATATTTAACTTTTTTTCAAGCCTTCCACATGACTTTCCTCCTCATTGAGTTTTATCTTGTCCTTACTTAAGTTAGGGACACTGTCTAGCACATAGGAGATACCCAATATGGCAGACACTGAGTTGACTCTCCAAAAGCCACCCTTTTCTTCCTCTTTACTAACACATTTCAGCTTCTCCACAGGAGTACAAAACACTCAGCAAAGTACTCGGCTTCCCAGCCTCCCAGATAGATAGGTGTGCTCTGTGACACACTTCCGGCCAATGAGAAGTAGTCAGGGGTCTTCCGGATAGAAGTGAGGAAGCTACTTTCTGAAGACAGAACTTGGGTCTGTGATAGCAGCATGCACAGGGTACTGGCCCTGGGCTGCACACCTCAAGACTTTTTATTATGTTGAGAAAAATAAATCCCTATTTAAGTTACTTGTGAAATTAAGTTAAATCCCTAATTAAGTTATTTGGTTAGGTTTTTTATTTCATACACCAAAACATTCCTAATTTATATGCTCATGGCCTCTTCTGAGCCCTCAAAGTATATGACTTCTTACATTTTTAGACCCCTCAATTCTTTCAAGGCTTTACTTAGGTCTATGCAGCTGAGGCTTCATTCCCTATTTTGTGAAATGGAACAGTAAACCACACGGGTGATTTTGCCACTCGCAAGGAACACTGAGCATTTTGTTAAACGAGACAGAACAATGGTAATAACGCATGATTCCACCAGACCTGATCTCAGTTCTCATTTTCTACCCACTTCCCAGAGGCCACAGCTTTCATGAATTGTATGAGTTGCTTTCCAAAAAGTCGTTAAAAACATTTTATATATAAATTCACGTATAATGAAGTATTTGTGTGAGTTTATACAATTATTTAATCTCTACATAAGGATGATTTAATCTCATTTTGGCTAATACTTATCCCTCATTTTTTTCCCTCTTACTGCATAAATTAGGTCACCAGTGCAATCTTAATTAGTAGGGGTATAGCAGGCAGTCTGGTCTTAACACCAACTTCACTGGGAGTACTTCTAATATTTTGCCAGAAAGATGATGAATCGTCTTATCCAGTTAGGGAAGTTTCTTTTTATTTCTATTTGCTAAGAGGTTTTTTTTCCCCAGGCATGAATGGGTATTGAATTTTACTAAGCCCACTCAGTAAATATTTCATTTCAGTTACTGTACAAATGTACATTTATTTGATAACAATGGCTACTGGCAATATTTTATAAAATTATTTCCTTAAATATGTAACATTTTAGATCATGATATTTTAAAGTTTTTAACATCTGATAAGCATTTGTTAAAGCACTAAAAATTTTTTTAAAATTTTTTATTTATTTTTGAGAGACAGCACGAGCAGGGGAGGGTCAGAGAGAGAGGGAGACACAGAATCCGAGGCAGGCTCCAGGCTCTGAGCTAGCTGTCAGCACAGAGCCCGATGTGGGGCTCGAACCCACAAACCATGAGATCATGACCTGAGCCGAAGTCAGAAGCTGGACACTTAACTGACTGAGCCACCCAGGCGCCCCTGTTATAGCGTTTAAAGTTTAGATTGCCATCCCTTGGCTGAATTGGTAATTGGTCTCCATGACTCATTCTGGTGGAAGCCGACGGCCATGTCATGAGAATATTCTCGCAACCCTCTGAAGAGCCCCATGTGAAGAGGCCACTTGTCAGCCATGCGAGTGAGTGTTGTGCGCCAACCTGTGCCGCCCCCCACACAAATTCAGATGCTGAAGTTCTGATCCCCAGCACCTCAGAGTGTGACTTGATTGGAGAAGGGCCTTTACAGAGTGAGGTTAAAATGAAGTTAGATAGGTGGAACTTAATCCAATATGACTGGTGTCCGTACAAAAAGGGGAAATTTGCACACAGAGATATGCACACAGGGAAGATCATATGGAAGAGAGATGGAGAAAATGCCATCTACAAACCAAGGAGAGGGACCTAGAACAGATCCTTCCTTCACGGCCCTTAGACGGAGCCAAGCCTGCTAACTCCTTGATTTTAGACTTCGAGCCTCCAGAACTGTAATGTAAATCTGAACATTTCTCTCATTTGGGCCACACAGTCTGTGGCCTCAACTTTGTTACAGCAGCCTATATTATTGGCTAAATTTCCCCCCACCAAATCCATGTTGAAATTCTAACTCCCAGTATCTGAGTGTGATTGTGTTGAAAAGACAGACTTGAAAGAATTAATTAAGGTTAAATGAGGACTTTAGGCTGAGTCCTAATATGATACTACCGGTTCTATTTAGAAGAAGATTAGGACACTGTGAAAGGACACAGGGAGAACACAGCCATCGCAAGCCAAGAAGAGAGGCCACAGAAGAAACCAACTCGGCTGACACCTTCATCTCTGACTTCCAGCCTCCAGAGCTGTGAGGAAATGAGCTGTTTCATCCACCCAGCAAGCCTAGGAGCCACCTTCAAAGTGGACGCCCGGTCCCAGTCGAGCCTTCAGATGACTGTGCCTCCTGAGAGACCTAGAGCCAGCACCGTCCAGCTAAGCGCCTCCGAGTTTCCTGGCCCACACAAAGTGGGAAGTATTAATAAAGGTTTGTTCTTGTTTTAAGTCACTACACCTTGGAGTAACTTTTTTTTTTATGAATAATAGATAAGAAATTCCATAGATTAAGAAGATAAGTAAGTTGGGATGCCTGGGTGGCTCAGTCGGTTGAGGGTCCGACTCCTGATTTTAGCTGAGGCCATGATCTCACGGCTCATGGGTTCGAGTCCCACAACTGACAGCACCCAGAGCCTGATTGGGATTCTCTGTCTGCTAACTAATTATTAGTTAATAATAATGAATTCTATTTCATCAGTAAGCTTAGGAAAATACCATATGCCATTCAGAACTCCACTGATATTATGAATACCATCTTTTGAGGTGTATTGCTTTAAGGCAATAATATGCTCCATTCTGCACACAACATTAAATTCTAAAAACTTTCCAAACATTACCTTCAGCTTCAGTTCATATTACTTATGCATAAAAAGCAGAGCCCTTATATTTTTCAATTTATCGATGTGGCTGGACAAACCAGAAGACTGAAGCAATATATGTGGGGAACCCCTTTTGGCAGTGTTTCTCCAGAATGGCATCCACATGAGCCAAACAAGCATGGGGTCCAAGCCAGACCTTCCTCGAAAGAAAAGGAAAAGAAAGATCAGGCTCTCACACTTGGCCGCATCGCACACAGTACCTTTTGATGGCCACCAGCTCCCCAGACTCGTTACTCTTGCCCATCAGGACACTGCCGTACGTGCCGTCCCCCAACTGTCGCATGGTCGTGTATCGGTTCATCTTGGAAAACTAACACAGCAGAAGTTGTTGATGGAGATGACTCCTTTGTTGAATATAAATGTAAAGACTTCTTTATTTTTGTCTTTTTCCCTTGCACTGGTGTTGCTACACTGGTGACGAGTGTGTCAGCATGGAGCACAGGCTCTTCCCCACGGTTATGGAGATTCATGGGACACAGCAGGAAGGAATCTGGCAAGGAAATAGTGCTTCCATTCTTATGAACACCCTATAGAAAAAAAAAGAACAAGAATAAAAAGAATTTTCATTAAAGAATCTCTTCAAAACATTTACTGGTAACCTAAGCACAGGGAAGAATTATAATATAAGTACCAATGTGCTAAACATTTGTCAGTCAGTCCTTTGTGCTCTGTGGAATGGACTTCCTGTATAACAGACTCGTAATATTCATTTATGGAGGCTTCATTTACATGGTACTATGTTATTTATCCCATGAGTATTCAGTAAATACTGGCTTAATGGTTTGTAGGATTCCTTTTATACTGCATATAACCTATATTATTCCAAATCAGGCACCAGGAAATCAGGCATCTATTCTAAATTTTTTTTGTGTTTTTGATACTGAGAGAGACAGAGCATGAGAGGGGGAGGGGCAGAGAGAGAAGGAGACACAGAACTGGAAGCAGGCTCCAGGCTCTGAGCTAGCTGTCAGCACAGAGCCCGATGCGGGGCTCGAACCCACGAACGTGAGATCTGACCTGAGCCGAAGCTGGAGGCTTAACCGACTGAGCCACCCAGGCGCCCCTGGGCATCTATTCTATATCCATTCTTTGAATCAGTTTTTGCATAACATTTATTTGGCCCACGATACCTTATGTGAAACTTGTGGGCCTCGGGATCCAGGAATCTGTACATTTTAGGAAAGTCATATGGTGAATATACCATATGTTATGTAACACTTCCCAAACAGCATCTTAATCTAGCTGCAGAAAAATCTATGAAAAGCACACCCACTAAAATAAATGAAGGCAGTAGTGGCATAACATTGTTGCAAATTTGTACACATTTATTTTAAAAGTTTTCATTTTGGGGGCACATGAGTGGCTCAGTTGCTTAGGCGTCTGACTTTTGATTTCAGCTAAGGTCATGATCTTCTGGTTCATGGGCTCTAGTCCTGTGTAGGGCTCCTTGCTGACAGCACAGAGCCTGCTTGGGATTCTCTGTCTCCCTCTGGCCTTTCCTGGCTTGTGCTCTTTCTCTCTCTCCCTCTCAGAATAAATAAATACACATAAAAAAAATTCTCTGCTGTTTTGTTAATGGTTTTATGCTTAGTTGCAAATGATAACAAAATGCTTGGCACCATTAAAATAGTTGGTTTTAAAATGCCTGTTATAATTCGGTGCTTCCTTCAAAGATTACTTTTCTTTCACTGTAACACTGTTTGATTAACATGAAATAAAATCATAGGAATCATGCAGAAGTTTAGGACCCACAAAGTTATGCTGTAATTGGCAAAGTACTCCAGACTTTCTGGAGAAAGAAACAAACATGTGCAGGGAAGGACAATAAAAAGGTGTTGTTTCCTATGACAGGAATGTATTTGTCCACAGGAAATGTGGGAAGAACCCTGTGGGACTTTTAAACAACAGGAAGTGGGGTGCCTGGGTGGCTCAGTCGGTTGAGCGTCCAGCTTCAGCTCAGGTCATGATCTCACAGTTCGTGGGTTCGAGCCCCGCATCGGGCTCTGTGCTGACAGCTAGCCCAGAGCCTGGAGCCTGCTTCGGATTCTGTGTCTCCCTCTCTCTCTGACCCTCCCCTGCTTGCGCTGTCTCTCTCTGTCTCTCAAAAATAAATAAAAAACATTAAAAAAAATTAAACAACAGGGAGTGTGTACCATTTATTTTACTTCATGTAGATCATAACCCCTTCAAAGTAGACACTGTTGCAGTTTAAGGAACCACCCCTCCCCCTCTTTGCCTCCAAACCTTGCAGACTCTGCCCCACTATGAAAGTTGCCCACCTCCACCTCACCTGAAGATCCCTAACCCAATTCCTTACCCTAAAACACCAAGACACTACTGATTGAATGGAGATTTCGAGTAGTGCTCTCTGCTCTACTAGACGCTGGGGCTGCATCTGGCCCTCTACCTGGAAGGACACTAAAATAACAGGCCAGAAACAGTGGAGGGAAGGCAAGAGTCCAGGAGGAAGAGAGTCTAACTGGAGCTCCCTTATGAAAATTAATTTCTTAATTCAGAAATTTGCTGGGATAAGAGCATCATCTTGTCTTTCATGTTAATACCTCACTGAGGACAAACACCAAAGGTCTGATAGGTAGGAAGTAATGTAGGCAATTCTGGAAAAAGGACATTATTGCTAGAGAAGAGAATGAAAGAGGGACCTGCCTGGGTGGGAACAGAAATGCAGAGGTGAGAGTGTGCAAGAAACAATAGACAAAATTCTAGCTCCCAGTGACTTAACCTCCAAAAGTGGAATTAATCTTTATTTTCCCTTTTTCTTCCACTATTAACACCGTCAACCACCACCATCACCAGAATTATGAGCATTACAGATCATTCACTCATTGACGACTTTCTGCATTGGTCCGGAAACCCAAACCCATTTTGGAATGGAAGCTGTAGAAACTGCATTCCAAGCCTAACCAGCCACTTTCCAAATAAACACTAGAGGGGCACCTGGGTGGCTCAGTCGGTTAAGCGGCTGACTTCAGCTCAGGTCATGATCTCACAGTTTGTGGGTTCAAGCCCCACATTGGGCTCTGTGCTAACAGCTCTGAGCCTGGAACTTGCTTCTGATTCTGTGTCTCCCTCTCTCTCTGACCCTCCCTGGCTCATGCTTGGTGTCTCTCTCTCTCAAAAATAAACTTAAAAAAAAAATCAAACACTAGAAACATGATTTTGTTTTTTGATTTTCGGGTTATTTTAAGAGACAAAAACGGGAGCCTGGGTGGCCCCCTCAGTTAAACCTGTGACTTCGGCTCAAGTCATAATCTCATGGTTTGTGAGTTCGAGCCCCACATCAGGCTCTATGCTGAAGCTACAGGCTACAGCTCAGAGCCTGAAGCCTGCTTTGGATTCTGTATTTCCCTCTCTCTCTGCCCCTCCCATGTGTGTTCTCTCTCCCTCTCTCTCTCTCTCTCTCTCTCTCTCTCTCTCTCTCTCTCTCTCAAAAATAAATAAACATTAAAAAATTGTTTAAAAAAAGAGAGAGACAGAAAACATGCACACACACACAGGATGAGGGGCAGAGAGAGAGGAGAGAGAGAATCCAATGTGGGGCTCGATCCCACCAACCGTGACATCATGACCTGAGCAGAAATCAAGAGTCAGATGCTTAACCAACTGAGCCACCCAGGTGGCCCTGGAAATAGTTCATTTCAAGTGAGAGTGGCTATCACAGAGGTTCTACTTATATTCAGGGTAGAATAAACACAGGACATGGCCATTTCCCACCTCCTTTCATTTAAGGGGTAGAATGATGAAGATTATGGATATCATATAGATTTTAAAAGGCCTGATTTGTGGCTCTTAGTGAATATGTCCGGTTTAAGCCCTACTTAACCTTTTTTTAAAAAATTTTTTTAATGTCTTTATCTTATTTTGAGAGACAGAGCAGAGAGTGAGCAGGGGAGGAGCAGAGAGAGAGAGGGAGACGCAGAATCTGAGCAGGCTCCAGGCTCTGAGTTGTCAGCACAGAGCCCGACGTGGGGCTCGAACCCACAGACTGTGAGCCGAAGTCGGACGCTTAACCGACTGAGCCACCCAGGTGCCCCCCTACTTAACCTTTAAGTAAAACTTTAGAAAGGGCTCTTTGAGTCATTTTAATCACAAAATAAATAGTTCTCCAGAGTGAGAAGCTGACAATTTTGCTGTACCTTTAGCCTCCCTGAACAAAGAAAGACAATGGCCTAATGTAAAGAGGCACAGATATCAAGGTGAAAGGTGGTTGTTTTTAAATAATTTTCCCCATGTATCTACTCACTGATAGCACATAAACGATTACTTTTAACAATGTAGCATAGTAAGGTCCTAAACAAATTACTAGTCGAGAGCAATAGATGTAACTTAAGAAAACACAAATTGCCTCTGGGTCCCCAGTTCACACACAATAATATTTCTCTATAGATTACATGTCTTCTTCTCTGCTCATCTATAGAGGACTAATTCTGCAAGACAGAGATGTATCAACATGACTTATGTATGTGAATATTTCCATCTCTACAAGTTGACTCTTGAACAACATAGGTTTGAACTGTACAGGTCTACTATATGCAAATTTTTTTTCCAATCAATACCATACAGGACTGTCAATGTATTCTCTTTCTGATTTTCTTAATAATGTTTTGCTTTCTCTAGTTTACTTTATTGGAAGAATACAGAACATAATACATATAACATACAAAATCTGTTGATTAACTCTTTATTTACCAGTAAGGTTTCTGGTCAACAGTTGACTATTAGGTTTGTGGTTTATTAGGTTTATACTAGAATTTTCGACTGGTGGGTGCTCACACCCCTAATCCCTGTGTTGTTCAAGGGTCAACAAGGCAGAACACAAGTAAATGTAATACAACTATCATCCTTATGTAACAGAACTATTATGAACTTGGGATTTTTTACAATCAGGCTACAATATTTAGTGACTTTCCTATGGCTAAACAAACCTTATGTTTTGATTTAAAGAAAAAGATTTAAAGGCTCAATTATAGACCTACATTAACTAAATACCCTTATAATTTCTCTCCTAATATAGTTTTTGTATTGTTATTTAAGTGCACAATTACTGTAAGCTTAAGCTGTATTCTTAATAGCTTCTGCCAACTAAAAGGGATTTAGATAGGATTAAAGAAGATTAACATAGAGGGCAAATGGAGGGTAAAACTTGTGTCCACCAATCACTGAACAGATAACCTTTGGAAGTGTTAACTTGTCTTTGTAGAACCTACTGTAATTATATCACTCTAAGGCTGGCATTGTGTATATTAAAAAACAATAATAATAACGTCTAAAAATTACTAAGTTGTTTGAAGAGCAAAACAGAAAAAAAAAAAATCTCAAAGTAACCAAGACATGTATTTACAGAAATGAAAGGGAGAGTTTTACCATAGGACAACAAATCTTCCAGGTTTAAAAAGAAAAAGTGCTGTGTGCTAATATCACAAAGTATTCTAGAATTCAACAAAACAAAAATCCACCCCAACGAGGACATCAAGCATCCTAGCCCAAGGCCGCTGGGCTTCGGCAGTAAAGTGGCCGCCACGGGGTGGAGGAGGGGGGAGTCTCTCCCTTCCGCAGTCGCCCCGGCGAACTGGTGGATGGGGACGTAAAGGAAAGCGAAAAGGCTGTAGAGTAACCTGCACCTCCGCCACTGCTTTGACTAAATGAGTTGTTTTCGGAATAAAGGAAGTCCGATAACTTTGACTCAGAATTTCGTTGTCATTAGGACAGATGTCTGCTCATTTAAAATGATTACGTAAATATAATCTCTTTTAGAATTGGTATTACAAGCCCCTAAAATCAGTTTTATTGCTCCCCAATTCCTCGCCCCCGACTCTGTCCCTAAATTTTAAAATCTTATCTGCAGTAAGAAAGTTTTCATTAAACCGACTCTCATCCTTTTCCGCAAACTGGGGCCCTTTATAAAGATTCCTGGGGTCGTCTCGGGGGGCCCGAAGCCGGGATCCCGCTTTTACCTGGGAGTCATTTGGGATGCACGAATGGAGATGGAATTTAGACCCAGTTTCTTTCTACTTCCCTTTTGATTTTATAGTCGTTCTGAACTCAATTCCACTGCCTTCCCGAGATCCGATCCCGCTTCTCACTCCTAAAAGTAGTTTCCCCACCAGGCCCAGCAGCAGAACTAGCGGCGGAGACGGGGGGGTTGGGGGATTAAGCGGGGGATCCTAAGGGAGAGGTTCGGGGGCCGGGGTCCCTCAGACTGATGAAAGCCCGCCGTCAACCCCCCACCCTGAACCTACCCCACCGTCTAGGAGCGCGGAAAAGTGGTCCAGGAGGCCCGGGGGAGCACGGATCACAGTAGACGCAGAAGCAGCCACTCCCGCTCCACCCCGCTGCCTGACTCTCCTCCCTCCCGTCCCTCCCCATACCGGTGTCCAGTCCCCCTTCTCTCGGCGGAGCTTGGCCCTGGTAGGACCGGGCGCCCAGGGGACATGCCGGGCAGGCCTCGCAGGACAGGCTCGGGCTGATTCGGACAGAGGGTGGCAGCCCCGCAGCCCGCTTGGGATTACCTGCCCGCACCGGCCACTTACCTCCTTAGCTCCCTTGTGAAGCTCCGGCGTCTTGTGTGTTACGTCTCCTAGGAAACCGCGGGGGTGCGCGAGCTTCTGCGCAGCCAGCCTGCTTACACCCCGCCCATAGAGGGCGCGGTCGATCCGGACAAACCCCGCCCCGGCACTCAAGCCCCGCCTCCCTTGGGGCGGGGCTTCCGTTAACACCTGGGCGCCTATTGAGCTAGTGGTCTCTGCCAGAGGTACTTGGGGCTTGGGAAAATCTGCATTACCTTTTCAGTGTTTCCTAGAAGATTGGTTTGCCCTTTATTTCGTTTTGGGTTTGTTTGGACTCATTCTACAATAGAATTTGATTCATTAAATCCGGCTCTCAGACTTGGAAAGGGCAGGAGAAATACAGGTTGCCTGTACTTCTATGTGTTTCTGCGTATACCACGTGGGGGAAAAATTGCTCTTGGAGTGCAGTCCTTTATATTAGTCAATTCTTTCATGTATGTGTTACCTCCTAGGCCACACTTCTGTTTGTTTTCATTTATTCATTCAGAGAACCTTCTATGTACCAGTTGCAGTGTTAGTAATTTCAAGATAAACTAATGAATGTGTGAATAAATGAGTAAATAGTAACTAGCCTGCAGTTGTGCAAGGAGGGCAAACTTGTGTTACAGTGAAAAATGTCCAGATTGGCTAGCAAGAAGGGTCCATGAATCAGACTGATTGAGATGAGGCGGTGATGTACACATTTAGTAATTATCTATGAGATATCAGCCCTGGGTTTGGCACTAGCCAAAGTAAACAAGACAGATACGCTCATGGCCCTCTTGCAGCTTAAAGAAAAATAGGCAGAAAAGTTAAAAGCTTTTTGAGTTAGATCATGGAGGCCTTACATGCCCAATTATGAAGCCTAAGACTCACCATGCATTAATAGGGCAACCGATAAGGAATTCTCCACAGACGAGTGACATGTTCATATCTGCATCTCAGATCACAAAAGCAGCATTGGGTCGGGCAAATTTCAGCAGTGAGTCTGGAGGCAAGACAAAGAAAGGAGGCAATTACAACTGATCGGGAAGGAATAATGAAGATCATACAGCAGTGATGATGGAAACAGAGGAGAAAGAGACAGAATTTAAGGGATATTTAGGAGTTAAAAAATTTTGATCAGTTATTTTCTTTTTTTAAAGAGTTTATTGTCAAATTGGTTTCCATATAACACCCAGTGCTCTTCCCCACAAGTGCCCTCCTCCATCACCACCACCTCTTTCCCCCTCCTCCCCCTTCCCCTTCAACCCTCAGTTCATTTTCAGTATTCAACAGTCTCTCA